>NC_069500.1:177676691-177851691 GCF_027579735.1 Bombina bombina
ACGAAGTCTATTAGGTACCTAAGATGTAGGTGGGAGGGTTAGAGAGCTGTTTGGGAGGGATCATGGAGGTGGACGGGTGATGAGGTGAAGTCCCTACACTGTCTACTGTCAGACTCTCTGCTGGTACCTAAGATGGTGGTGATCAGTGGGTGGTTAGGGGAAGATTTAGAGGGATCAGGGCGGTGTCAGGTGGGAGGATAATCCCTGCAGTACAATAAATATTACCCTTAATAGCTTACTAATTACCCCCTTCACTGCTGGCAATTTCAGAAATAGGGTGCACAGCTGCAGTAAGTGGCCTTCTAATTACCAAAAACCAATGGAAAATCCATGCATGTCTGCTATTTCTTAAAAAAAAAAAATGTATTTCTTTCATGTAATTAGCAAGAGTCCATGAGCTAGTGACGTATGGGATATATATTCCTACCAGGAGGGGCAAAGTTTCCCAAACCTCAAAATGCCTACAAATACACCCCTCACCACACCCACAAATCAGTTTTACAAACTTTGCCTCCTATGGAGGTGGTGAAGTAAGTTTGTGCTAGATTCTACGTTGATATGCACTCCGCAGCAGGTTGGAGCCCGGTTTTCCTCTCAGCGTGCAGTGAATGTCAGAGGGATGTGAGGAGAGTATTGCCTATTTGAATTCAATGATCTCCTTCTACGGGGTCTACTTCATAGGTTCTCTGTTATCGGTCGTAGAGATTCATCTCTTACCTCCCTTTTCAGATCGACGATATACTCTTATATATATATATATATATATACCATTACCTCTGCTGATTTTCGTTTCAGTATTGGTTTGGCTTTCTACAACATGTAGATGAGTGTCCTGGGGTAAGTAAGTCTTATTTTCTGTGACACTCTAAGCTATGGTTGGGCACTTTTTTTATAAAGTTCTAAATATATGTATTCAAACATTTATTTGCCTTGACTCAGGATGTTCAACATTCCTTATTTTCAGACAGTCAGTTTCATATTTGGGATAATGCATTTGAATAAATCAATTTTTTTCTTACCTTAAAATTTGACTTTTCCCTGTGGGCTGTTAGGCTCGCGGGGGCTGAAAATGCTTCATTTTATTGCGTCATTCTTGGCGTGGACTTTTTTGGCGCAAATTTTTTTTTCTGTTTCTGGCGTCATACGTGTCGCCGGAAGTTGCGTCATTTTTGACGTTCTTTTGCGCCAAAAATGTTGGCGTTCCGGATGTGGCGTCATTTTTGGCGCCAAAAGCATTTAGGCGCCAAATAATGTGGGCGTCTTATTTGGCGCTAAAAAAATATGGGCGTCACTTTTGTCTCCACATTATTTAAGTCTCATTTTTTATTGCTTCTGGTTGCTAGAAGCTTGTTCACTGGCATTTTTTCCCATTCCTGAAACTGTCATTTAAGGAATTTGATCAATTTTGCTTTATATGTTGTTTTTTTCTATTACATATTGCAAGATGTCCCATGTTGAAGCTGAGTCAGAAGATACTTCTGGAAAATCGCTGCCTGGTGCTGGAACTACCAAAGCTAAGTGTATCTGCTGTAAACTTTTGGTAGCTGTTCCTCCAGCTGTTGTTTGTATTGAATGTCATGACAAACTTGTTAATGCAGATAATATTTCCTTTAGTAAAGTTACATTACCTGTTGCTGTTCCATCAACATCTAATACTCAGAGTGTTCCTGATAACATAAGAGATTTTGTTTCTAAATCCATTAAGAAGGCTATGTCTGTTATTCCTCCTTCTAGTAAACGTAAAAAGTCTTTTAAAACTTCTCATTTTTCAGATGAATTTTTAAATGAACATCATCATTCTGATTCTGATAATGGTTCTTCTGGTTCAGAGGATTCTGTCTCAGAGGTTGATGCTGATAAATCTTCATATTTATTTAAAATGGAATTTATTCGTTCTTTACTTAAAGAAGTCCTAATTGCATTAGAAATTGAGGATTCTGGTCCTCTTGATACTAAATCTAAACGTTTAGATAAGGTTTTTAAATCTCCTGTAGTTATTCCAGAAGTTTTTCCTGTTCCTGGTGCTATTTCTGAAGTAATTTCCAGGGAATGGAATAATTTGGGTAATTCATTTACTCCTCCCTAAACGTTTTAAGCAATTATATCCTGTGCCATCTGACAGATTAGAATTTTGGGACAAAATCCCTAAGGTTGATGGGGCTGTCTCTACTCTTGCCAAGCGTACTACCATTCCTACGGCAGATGGTACTTCTTTTAAGGATCCTTTAGATAGGAAAATTGAATCCTTTCTAAGAAAAGCTTACTTGTGTTCAGGTAATCTTCTTAGACCTGCTATATCTTTGGCGGATGTTGCTGCAGCTTCAACTTTTTGGTTGGAAGCTTTAGCGCAACAAGTAACAGATCATAATTCTCATAGCATTATTATTCTTCTTCAACATGCTAATAATTTTATTTGTGATGCCATCTTTGATATCATTAGAGTTGATGTCAGGTATATGTCTCTAGCTATTTTAGCTAGAAGAGCTTTATGGCTTAAAACTTGGAATGCTGATATGTCTTCTAAGTCTACTCTGCTTTCCCTTTCTTTCCAGGGTAATAAATTATTTGGTTCTCAGTTGGATTCTATTATCTCAACTGTTACTGGAGGGAAAGGAACTTTTTTACCACAGGATAAAAAATCTAAAGGTAAATTTAGGTCTAATAATCGTTTTCGTTCCTTTCGTCACAACAAGGAACAAAAGCCTGATCCTTCATCCTCAGGAGCGGTATCAGTTTGGAAACCATCTCCAGTCTGGAATAAATCCAAGCCTTTTAGAAAATCAAAGCCAGCTCCTAAGTCCACATGAAGGTGCGGCCCTCATTCCATCTCAGCTGGTAGGGGGCAGATTACGTTTTTTCAAAGAAATTTGGATCAATTCCGTTCACAATCTTCTGATTCAGAATATTGTTTCAGAAGGGTACAGAATTGGCTTCAAGATAAGGCCTCCTGCAAAGAGATTTTTTCTTTCCCGTGTCCCAGTAAATCCAGTGAAGACTCAAGCATTTCTGAAATGTGTTTCAGATCTAGAGTTGGCTGAAGTAATTATGCCAGTTCCAGTTCTGGAACAGGGGCTGGGGTTTTATTCAAATCTCTTCATTGTACCAAAGAAGGAGAATTCCTTCAGACCAGTTCTGGATCTAAAAATATTGAATCGTTATGTAAGGATACCAACATTCAAAATGGTAACTGTAAGGACTATCCTGCCTTTTGTTCAGCAAGGGCATTATATGTCTACAATAGATTTACAGGATGCATATCTGCATATTCCGATTCATCCAGATCATTATCAGTTTCTGAGATTCTCGTTCCTAGACAAGCATTACCAGTTTGTGGCTCTGCCGTTTGGCCTAGCAACAGCTCCAAGAATTTTTACAAAGGTTCTCGGTGCCCTTCTGTCTGTAATCAGAGAACAGGGTATTGTGGTATTTCCTTATTTGGACGATATCTTGGTACTTGCTCAGTCTTCACATTTAGCAGAATCTCATACGAATCGACTTGTGTTGTTTCTTCAAGATCATGGTTGGAGGATCAATTTACTAAAAAGTTCATTGATTCCTCAGACAAGGGTAACCTTTTTGGGTTTCCAGATAGATTCAGTGTCCATGACTCTATCTTTGACAGACAAGAGACGTCTAAAATTGATATCAGCTTGTCGAAACCTTCAGTCACAATCATTCCCTTCGGTAGCCTTATGCATGGAAATTCTAGGTCTTATGACTGCTGCATCGGACGCGATCCCCTTTGCTCGTTTTCACATGCGACCTCTTCAGCTCTGTATGCTGAACCAGTGGTGCAGGGATTACACAAAGATATCTCAATTAATATCTTTAAAACCGATTGTACGACACTCTCTGACGTGGTGGACAGATCACCATCGTTTAGTTCAGGGGGCTTCTTTTGTTCTTCCGACCTGGACTGTAATCTCAACAGATGCAAGTCTTACAGGTTGGGGAGCTGTGTGGGGGTCTCTGACGGCACAAGGGGTTTGGGAATCTCAGGAGGTGAGATTACCGATCAATATTTTGGAACTCCGTGCAATTTTCAGAGCTCTTCAGTTTTGGCCTCTTCTAAAGAGAGAATCGTTCATTTGTTTTCAGACAGACAATATCACAACTGTGGCATACATCAATCATCAAGGAGGGACTCACTGCCCTCTGGCTATGAAAGAAGTATCTCAAATTCTGGTTTGGGCGGAATCCAGCTCCTGTCTAGTTTCTGCGGTTCATATCCCAGGTATAGACAATTGGGAAGCGGATTATCTCAGTCGCCAAACGTTGCATCCGGGTGAATGGTCTCTTCACCCAGAGGTATTTCTTCAGATTGTCCAAATGTGGGGACTTCCAGAAATAGATCTGATGGCCTCTCATCTAAACAAGAAACTTCCCAGGTATCTGTCCAGATCCAGGGATCCTCAAGCGGAAGCAGTGGATGCATTGTCACTTCCTTGGAAGTATCATCCTGCTTATATCTTTCCGCCTCTAGTTCTTCTTCCAAGAGTGATCTCCAAGATTCTGAAGGAATGCTCGTTTGTTCTGCTGGTAGCTCCAGCATGGCCTCACAGGTTTTGGTATGCGGATCTTGTCCAGATGGCCTCTTGCCAACCGTGGACTCTTCCGTTAAGACCAGACCTTCTGTCACAAGGTCCTTTTTTCCATCAGGATCTCAAATCCTTAAATTTAAAGGTATGGAGATTGAACGCTTGATTCTTAGTCAAAGAGGTTTCTCTGACTCTGTGATTAATACTATGTTACAGGCTCGTAAATCTGTATCTAGGGAGATATATTATAGAGTCTGGATGACTTATATTTCTTGGTGTCTTTCTCATCATTTCTCATGGCATTCTTTTAGAATTCCGAGAATTTTACAGTTTCTTCAGGATGGTTTGGAGAAAGGTTTGTCTGCAAGTTCCTTGAAAGGACAAATCTCTGCTCTTTCTGTTCTTTTTCACAGAAAAATTGCTAATCTTCCTGATATTCATTGTTTTGTACAAGCTTTGGTTCGTATTAAACCTGTCATTAAGTCAATTTCTCCTCCTTGGAGTTTGAATTTGGTTCTGGGGGCTCTTCAAGCTCCTCCGTTTGAACCTATGCATTCGTTGGACATTAAAATACTTTCTTGGAAAGTTTTGTTCCTTTTGGCCATCTCTTCTGCCAGAAGAGTTTCTGAATTATCTGCTCTTTCTTGTGAGTCTCCTTTTCTGATTTTTCATCAGGATAAGGCGGTGTTGCGAACTTCTTTTGAATTTTTACCTAAGGTTGTGAATTCCAACAACATTAGTAGAGAAATTGTGGTTCCTTCATTATGTCCTAATCCTAAGAATTCTAAGGAGAAATCATTGCATTCTTTGGATGTAGTTAGAGCTTTGAAATATTATGTTGAAGCTACTAAGAATTTCCGAAAGACTTCTAGTCTATTTGTTATCTTTTCCGGTTCTAGGAAAGGTCAGAAGGCCTCTGCCATTTCTCTGGCATCTTGGTTGAAATCTTTAATTCATCATGCTTATGTCGAGTCGGGTAAAACTCCGCCTCAAAGGATTACAGCTCATTCTACTAGGTCAGTTTCTACTTCCTGGGCGTTTAGGAATGAAGCTTCGGTTGATCAGATTTGCAAAGCATCAACTTGGTCTTCTTTGCATACTTTTACTAAATTCTACCATTTTTATGTGTTTTCTTCTTCTGAAGCTGTTTTTGGTAGAAAAGTACTTCAGGCAGCTGTTTCAGTTTGAATCTTCTGCTTATATTTCAGTTTTTTTCATTATAAAATTTAAACTTTATTTTGGGTGTGGATTATTTTCAGCGGAATTGGCTGTCTTTATTTTATCCCTCCCTCTCTAGTGACTCTTGCGTGGAAAGATCCACATCTTTGGTAGTCATTATCCCATACGTCACTAGCTCATGGACTCTTGCTAATTACATGAAAGAAAACATAATTTATGTAAGAACTTACCTGATAAATTCATTTCTTTCATATTAGCAAGAGTCCATGAGGCCCACCCTTTTTGTGGTGGTTATGATTTTTTTGTATAAAGCACAATTATTCCAATTCCTTATTTTTTTATGCTTTCGCACTTTTTTCTCATCACCCCACTTCTTGGCTATTCGTTAAACTGATTTGTGGGTTTGGTGAGGGGTGTATTTGTAGGCATTTTGAGGTTTGGGAAACTTTGCCCCTCCTGGTAGGAATGTATATCCCATACGTCACTAGCTCATGGACTCTTGCTAATATGAAAGAAATGAATTTATCAGGTAAATTCTTACATAAATTATGTTGTTTGCATTTGGCAGCCAAATGGTAGCCCTTTTCTCTTGTTAAGTGTAGTCAGTCCACGGGTCATCCATTACTTATGGAATATATATCTCTTCCTAACAGGAAGCTGCAAGAGGATCACCCAGCAGAGCTTGCTACATAGCTCCTCCCCTCACATCTCATATTCAGTCATTCTCTTGCAGCCTAACTAGATAGGTCGCTGTGAGAGGTCTGTGGTGTTTTTTAACTTAGTTTATTTCTACAATCAAAAGTTTGTTATTTTAAATGGCACCGGAGTGTGCTGTTTATTCTCAGGCAGCATTAGAAGAAGAATCTGTCTGCGTTTTCTATGATCTTAGCAGACGTAACTAAGATCCACTGGCTGTTCTCATCTGAGGAGTGAGGTAACTTCAGAGAAGGGGAATAGCATGCAGGGCCCCCCTGCAAATGAGGTATGTGCAGTAATTATTTTTCTGAGGAATCGAAGTGACTGAGAAAATACTGCTGATACCAATGTAAAGTAAGTTCAGCCTTAAATGCAGTGATAGCGACTGGTATTAGGCTGATGAGTGTGTGTACACTGAATGTATTTTTCTAAGGAATGGAATTGACTCTGAAAATACTGTTAATACTGAAATAATGTATGAGCCTTAACTGCAGTAAAAGCGACTGGTAGCAGGCTTATTAATAACAATTCATAACTTTTCAAATGTATGTTTAAAACGTTTACTGGCATGTTAATCGTTTTTTGTGAGGTACTTGGTGATAAAACTTATTGGGGCATGATTTTTACCACATGGCCATCTTTGTTTTCTGCATAGAAACAGTTTTCTGAGCTTCCCCACTGTTTTAATATGAGTGGGAGGGGCCTATTTTAGCGCTTTTTTGCGCAGTAAAAATTCAGTCACAATCTGTCTACTTCATCCTCCATGATCCAGATCGTCTCTAAAGAGCTCAGGGGTCTTCAAAATTCATTTTGAGGGAGGTAATCAGTCACAGCAGACCTGTGACAGTGTGTTTTGACTGTGAGAAAAACGTTAATTATTAAATTGTTAATCCGTTTTTGGGTATTAAGGGGTTAATCATCCATTTGCTGGTGGGTGCAATCCTTTGCTAACTTAATACATTTACTGTGAAAAATTGGTTGCTATAACTATTTTGGTTCACTGTTATTTCAACTGCGACAGCTTTTTGTGCTTCTTAAAGGCACAGTAGCGTTTTTTATATTGCTTGTAAATTTATTTAGAAAAGTATTTCCAAGCTTGCTAGTCTCATTGCTAGTCTGTTTAAACATGTCTGACACAGATGAATCTCTTTGTTCACTATGTTTAAAGGCCAATGTGGAGCCCAATAGAAATTTATGAACTAATTGCATTGATGCTACTTTAAATAAAAGTCAATCTTTACATGTAAAGAAATTATCACCAGACAACGAGGGGGAAGTTATGCCGACTAACTCTCCTCACGTGTCAGTACCTTCGCCTCCCGCTCAGGAGGTGCGTGATTTTGTGGCGCCAAGTACATCAGGGAGGCCCTTACAAATCACTTTGCAAGACATGGCTACTGTTATGACAGAAGTATTATCTAAATTGCCAGAATTAAGAGGCAAGCGCGATAGCTCTGGGTTAAGGACAGAGCGCGCGGATGAGGTGAGAGCCATGTCAGATACTGCGTCACAGTTTGCAGAACGTGAAGACGGAGAGCTTCATTCTGTGGGTGACGGATCTGATCCAGGGAGACTGGATTCAGAGATTTCTAATTTTAAATTTAAGCTTGAGAACCTCCGCATATTGCTAGGGGAGGTATTAGCGGCTCTGAATGATTGTAACACGGTTGCAATTCCAGAAAAATTATGTAGGTTGGATAGATACTATGCGGTACCGGTGTGTACTGACATGTTTCCTATACCTAAAAGGCTTACAGAGATTATTAGCAAGGAGTGGGATAGACCTGGTGTGCCCTTTTCCCCTCCTCCCATATTTAGGAAAATGTTTCCTATAGACGCCACCACACGAGACTTATGGCAGACGGTCCCTAAGGTGGAGGGAGCAGTTTCTACTTTAGCTAAGCGTACCACTATCCCGGTGGAGGATAGTTGTGCCTTTTCAGATCCAATGGATAAGAAATTAGAGGGTTACCTTAAGAAAATGTTTGTTCAACAAGGTTTTATCTTACAGCCCCTTGCATGCATTGCGCCTGTCACTGCTGCGGCGGCATTCTGGTTTGAGTCTCTGGAAGAGGCCATTCGCACAGCTCCATTGGATGAAATTATGAACAAGCTTAAAGCACTTAAGCTAGCTAACGCATTTGTTTCTGATGCCGTCGTACATTTAACCAAACTTACGGCTAAGAACTCCGGATTCACCATCCAAGCGCGCAGAGCGCTATGGCTTAAATCCTGGTCAGCTGACGTGACTTCTAAATCTAAATTGCTTAATATTCCTTTCAAAGGGCAGACCTTATTCGGGCCCGGCTTGAAAGAAATTATAGCTGACATTACGGGAGGTAAGGGCCATGCTCTACCTCAGGACAGGGCCAAATCAAAGGCCAAACAGTCTAATTTTCGTGCCTTTCGTAACTTCAAGGCTGGAGCAGCATCAACTTCCTCCGCTCCAAAACAGGAAGGAGCTGTTGCTCGTTACAGGCAGGGCTGGAAAGTTAACCAGTCCTGGAACAAGGGCAAGCAGGCCAAGAAACCTGCTGCTGCCCCCAAGACAGCATGAAGAGAGGGCCCCCTATCCGGAAACGGATCTAGTGGGGGGCAGACTTTCTCTCTTCGCCCAGGCTTGGATCCCTGGGCGTTGGAGATCATATCTCAGGGATATCTCCTGGACTTCAAAACTTCTCCTCCACGAGGGAGATTTCATCTTTCAAGGTTATCAGCAAACCAAATAAAGAAAGAGGCGTTTCTACGCTGCGTACAAGACCTTTTACTAATGGGGGTGATCCACCCAGTTCCGCGGACGGAACACGGGCAGGGATTCTATTCAAATCTATTTGTGGTTCCCAAGAAAGAGGGAACCTTCAGACCAATCTTGGACTTAAAAATCCTAAACAAATTTCTAAGAGTTCCATCATTCAAAATGGAAACTATTCGAACCATCCTTCCCATGATCCAAGAGGGTCAGTACATGACCACAGTGGATTTAATGGATGCCTACCTTCACATACCGATTCACAAGGATCATTATCAGTACCTAAGATTTGCTTTCCTAGACAGGCATTACCAGTTTGTAGCTCTTCCCTTCGGATTAGCTACGGCTCCACGAATCTTTACAAAAGTTCTGGGCTCACTTCTGGCGGTACTAAGACCGCGAGGCATAGCGGTGACTCCGTACCTAGACGACATTCTGATACAAGCGTCAAGTTTTCAAACTGCCAAGTCTCATACAGAGATAGTTCTGGCATTTCTGAGGTCGCATGGGTGGAAGGTGAACGTGGAAAAGAGTTCTCTATTACCACTTACAAGAGTTCCCTTTCTAGGGACTCTTATAGATTCTGTAGAGATGAAAATTTACCTGACAGAGGCCAAGTTATCAAAACTTCTAAATGCTTGCCGTGTCCTTCATTCCATTCCACACCCGTCAGTAGCTCAGTGCATGGAAGTAATCGGCTTAATGGTAGCGGCAATGGACATAGTACCATTTGCGCGCCTGCATCTCAGACCGCTGCAATTGTGCATGCTAAGTCAGTGGAACGGGGATTACTCAGATTTGTCCCCCCTACTAAGTCTGGATCAAGAGACCAGAGATTCTCTTCTATGGTGGCTCTCTCGGCCACATCTGTCCAAGGGGATGACCTTTCGCAGGCCAGATTGGACGATTGTAACAACAGACGCCAGCCTTCTAGGCTGGGGCGCAGTCTGGAACTCCCTGAAAGCTCAGGGATTATAGACTCAGGAGGAGAAACTCCTCCCAATAAATATTCTGGAATTAAGAGCAATATTCAATGCTCTCCTAGCTTGGCCTCAGTTAGCAACTCTGAGGTTCATCAGATTTCAGTCGGACAACATCACGACTGTGGCTTACATCAACCATCAAGGGGGAACCAGAAGTTCCCTAGCGATGTTGGAAGTCTCAAAGATAATTCGCTGGGCAGAGTCTCACTCTTGCCACCTGTCAGCGATTTACATCCCAGGCGTAGAGAACTGGGAGGCGGATTTTCTAAGTCGCCAGACATTTCATCCGGGGGAGTGGGAACTTCATCCGGAGGTCTTTGCTCAACTGATTCTTCATTGGGGCAAACCAGATCTGGATCTCATGGCGTCTCGCCAGAACGCCAAGCTTCCTTGTTACGGATCCAGGTCCAGGGACCCGGGAGCGGTGCTGATAGATGCTCTGACAGCCCCTTGGGTCTTCAACATGGCTTATGTGTTTCCACCATTCCCGATGCTTCCTCGTTTGATTGCCAAGATCAAACAGGAGAGAGCTTCGGTGATTCTGATAGCGCCTGCGTGGCCACGCAGGACCTGGTATGCAGACCTAGTGGACATGTCGTCCTTTCCACCGTGGTCTCTACCTCTGAGACAGGACCTTCTAATTCAGGGTCCTTTCAAACATCCAAATCTAATTTCTCTGAGGCTGACTGCATGGAGATTGAACGCTTGATTCTATCAAAGCGTGGCTTCTCGGAGTCGGTTATTGATACCTTAATACAGGCTAGGAAGCCTGTTACCAGAAAAATTTACCATAAGATATGGCGTAAATATTTATATTGGTGCGAATCCAAGAGTTACTCATGGAGTAAGGTTAGGATTCCTAGGATATTGTCCTTTCTACAGGAAAGGGCTTATCTGCTAGTTCGTTAAGGGACAGATTTCTGCTCTGTCTATTCTTCTACACAAATGTCTGGCTGAAGTTACAGACGTTCAGGTTTTTTTGTCAGGCTTTAACTAGGATTAAGCCTGTGTTTAAGACTGTTGCTCCGCCGTGGAGCTTAAACTTAGTTCTTAATGTTCTTCAAGGCGTTCCATTTGAACCCCTTCATTCCATTGATATCAAGCTGTTATCCTGGAAGGTTTTGTTTTTGATGGCTATTTCCTCGGCTCGAAGAGTCTCTGAGTTATCTGCCTTACATTGTGATTCTCCTTATCTGATTTTTCATTCAGACAAGGTAGTTCTGCGTACTAAACCTGGGTTCTTACCTAAGGTAGTTACTAACAGGAATATCAATCAAGAGATTGTTGTTCCATCACTGTGTCCTAACCCTTCTTCAAAGAAGGAACGACTTTTGCATAATTTGGACGTAGTCCGTGCCCTGAAGTTCTATTTGCAGGCAACTAAAGATTTTCGTCAAACTTCTTCCCTGTTTGTCGTTTACTCTGGACAGAGAAGAGGTCAAAAGGCTTCGGCTACCTCTCTCTCTTTTTGGCTTCGTAGCATAATACGTTTAGCCTATGAGACTGCTGGACAGCAGCCTCCTGAAAGGATTACAGCTCATTCTACTAGAGCTGTGGCTTCCACCTGGGCCTTTAAAAATGAGGCCTCTGTTGAACAGATTTGCAAGGCTGCGACTTGGTCTTCGCTTCACACCTTTTCAAAATTTTACAAATTTGACACTTTTGCTTCTTCGGAGGCTATTTTTGGGAGAAAGGTACTTCAGGCAGTGGTTCCTTCTGTTTAATGTTCGTGCCTTGTCCCTCCCTTCATCCGTGTACTTTAGCTTTGGTATTGGTATTCCATAAGTAATGGATGACCCGTGGACTGACTACACTTAACAAGAGAAAACATAATTTATGCTTACCTGATAAATTTATTTCTCTTGTAGTGTAGTCAGTCCACGGCCCGCCCTGTCTTTAAGGCAGACCTAAATTTTAATTAAACTCCAGTCACCACTGCACCCTATGGTTTCTCCTTTCTCGTCTGCTTTGGTCGAATGACTGAATATGAGATGTGAGGGGAGGAGCTATGTAGCAAGCTCTGCTGGGTGATCCTCTTGCAGCTTCCTGTTAGGAAGAGATATATATTCCATAAGTAATGGATGACCCGTGGACTGACTACACTACAAGAGAAATAAATTTATCAGGTAAGCATAAATTATGTTTTATGATTACAGGCCCCTATTGGATTAACCATTATAGAGTGCCCATTTATCCGTTATCAGTATGACTTCAAAGGTGTCAATCAATAAAATTATCCTTCTCAAATGGTTATTACTTCTTGTAGATATATCAAACGAGAAAAGGTTTATGATCCAAAAAGATTCATTAATATCTTCTTTTAAAAAAAAGAGAGATATAGATGGATGATAACATAATCATGAAAAAATATCCCTTACTATATATATTTAAATGTCTCTTGTGATTGCCTCACTTTGTGTCCAGCTAGCTCCCAGTAGTGCATCCTTGCTCCTTAATCAAAGGATACCATAAGAATTAAGCAAATGTAATAATATAAGTAAATTGGAAAGTTATTGAAAATTGCATGCTCTATCAATTTGAATCACGAAAGAAACATGGTGGGGTTCATCTTCCTTTAATAGCATAAAATGAAAGTAGCAGATCTGTCGATTCCAAGTAACAGGAACAAACTGATAAATGAGCCATCCAAGATATGGCTTTCCAAAATAGTGAATACTGTAACCTTTTCTTTACAGGTTGTAGTTTTATTATAACACCTTCCATAATGTTTTCCTGTTATTTGTACACTAGATAACACCCCAGAATGACAGTTGATTTAAAAATATATAAGTTGTTTCACAAAGCACAAAATCCATGCTAAATAGGTCTGTCTGTCTTTCCATTTATGTTTAGGAAGTTGCTTGCGCTTCTCTTTTCCAAGTCACCATATCAGTTATTGACCGGTTTTAATCTCCTTTCTTTTTCTACTAACATTTTTCTCCTTTTACTCTTTCCGTCTTGGCTGCTGCATAGGTATTTCTACTGTTGTCCAAGAAGCAATAGATGCAAATCTTCAGAAGCTCACACAGCTTGTTAATAAAGAATCCAACCTAATTGAAAAGGTTAAATTTATTCTTTCTTCACTTAGACACACATAGTATAGTGTAAGCAAAAGTGACTTTAGTGAATGGGAGTTTATGCCCTTCTTACCAAAATGAGATGATAAATGTAAACAGAACCTTTCTTATATTCTTGTGATATTGCATGAGTCACTATTGTTGGATATGTAGCCAGTTGCCACATGAAGTAGGTGCAACTTCCCGGAAGTCTTCAGAATGTCTCATTGTGTTTGTAGTATGGAGGTGTGGGCTTAGACCACTGCACATGTATATATATATATTTTTTTTTAATTTAATTAAAGGGATATGAAAGCCATTTTTTTTCTTTCATGATTCAGATAGAGCATGCAATTTTAAGCAACTTTCTAATTTACCCGTTATCAATTATCTTTGTTCTCTTGCTATCTTTATTTGAAAAAACAGTAATGTAAGCTTAGGAGACAGCCCATTTTTGGTTCAGCACCTGGGTAGCACTTGCTGATTGGTGGCTAAAATAATTAGAAAGTTGCTTAAAATTGCATGCTCTATCTGATTCATGAAAGAAACAATTTGGCTTTCATATCCCTTTAAAGTGAAGGTCCATTTTGATTAATTAGTGCCCGGTTTTTAATAAACCTATTAAAAACAAGGGCACTTTAATTCATCAAAATTGACATTTCACTGTTTTCTTCAAAAACTTACCTTTTAATTCTGAATGCCACTCCAGCGATTCCCCCGGCCATCGGAAGCCTCTGCAGACGTCAGAAATGACGAATTTGGCTTCCGCAAAATAATAGCTCTCCCACCCCCCCACCCCCCCGGGGGATTCTTGGCCTGATGCAACCCTGTGATTGGAGAAAGCCGGATTTGTCATTTGGACCCGCAAAGACGGCTTGCAACGGGCGTAGGAAGTGCTGGAGCGGCTGCCAGGATTAAAAAATAAGTTTTTGAAGAAAACAGTGAAATGTCAATTTTGATGAATTAAAGTGCCCTTGTTTTTAATAAGTTTATTAAAAACCGGGCACTAATTCATCAAAATGGACCTTCACTTTAAGAATGCAAATTCCAATTGCCCTAGTTTTATGACAGAATTATCTATATTTTATTAGACACATATGAATATTTTGGTAATTCTTTTACTAATCAAAGGCAGTCATTAAATGTAAGAAATAATACAAGAATACGGAGTAGACAGCGTAGAAATGGCCAATCCTTTAAATTGAAGTGACCATATAGTCCAGTATGCTCTTTATGAAAAATCAGGAGAACAGAAACCTGATTCTGTCTAACATGAACAATAGTCCTGAGAATCATAGTAAAAAGAGAATAAACAGGGTATGCTCCCAAATACTTAGCCTGAACTAAGATACTGCTTGCATTCATTCATTTTTTCATGCACAAGACATTGGAATGTTTCTATCACAAAGGATTCTAATAGAAGTACCAGACAATTGATGTGAACTTTATTTGCCTAGGTCGACCATTTGCTTTTTAAAATATATGCTTACTTCAGTGCTTCTTGATGGGAAGAAGGTAGAGGTAATCAGATTGTTGGAAGGCCCATTTTTCCAGCAAGACCGATTGGACATATGCTGAACAGCCGAGAAATTGCATCTACTTTTCCTCGCCTGTCCAAAAACACAATGTTGATTTTAGAAAATCTTTTTTTAGTATGTTTTCACTTTGAAAGAGAATTAAAAGTAGCCACAAAGTTGAATTGGAGACCATGAGCTCAACTACAATAATATGTCAATGAGAAGCGGTAGGAGCTTGTTTTTATAGGCTCACTAACCACAAAAGATCAGGTCCAAGTAAGAATCATTCCACATAATGAGGTGATTTTCAAGGTAGAACTAAAGCACACAAATGTGACAAAGCTGTTTTTTAAAGTGGCATAGTCAGTGACTGACAGGCAATTATCATTAGATTTAGAATCATTAACATAAAAAAAAAAATCTAGGTTAATGTAATTATGGTTATCTTGACAAGGCTGATGTGGCGTCTCTTTAGGATTGCAATTACTTTTTGTTGTGTTTTTTTTTAAATGGAAGGTTCCAAATGTTTCCTTTTTTTAAATAACTTTTCTGGGAACATCAGTCTGTATATCATAAGAATCATTTTAGCATCTGAGTAAACCAAGCTATGAGGTTTTCCATAGAGCTCTTAATCATTAGAGGGACACTGAACCCCAAAAAAATTATTTTGTGATTCAGATAGAGCACGCAATTTTAAGCAACTTTCTAATTTACTCCTATTATCAATTTTTCTTCATTCTCTTGCTATCTTTATTTGAAAAAGAAGGCATCTAAGCTATTTTTTTGGTTCAGACCCATGGATAGCACTTGTTTATTGGTGGGTGAATTTATCCACCAATCAGCAAGAAAAACCCCAGGTTGTTCATAAAAAATGGGCCGGCATCTGAACTTACATTCTTGCATTTTAAATAAAGATAGCAAGAGAATGAAGAAAATTTGATAATAGTTGTAAATTAGAAAGTTGCTTAAAATTGCATGCTCTATCTGAATCACGAAAGAAAAAATTTGGGTTCAGTGCCCTTTTAACTTATTTCTCAGACTGAGATATATCAGTAAAGTATGTATATGGATACAATTTATAATATAAATAAAGATTAATAAATAGATTGAAATAAATAATAGAAATATTTCCTAATAAAATAATTTATGATAAAATATAATTAATTAAATATATTAATAAAATAATTATCCTTCAACAGAAAATAATAAATACTTTGGAATGCTACTCATCTTGCCCACAACTGTTTATTTTTTAATATTGTTTTTATATTATTATTTCCTTTAAACCGCTGCCTCGGAGTAGTAAAAGAGTTAGAAAAAATGTTAGTCTCCGGTGTAGTAATAAAATTATGAACCCTCTCTGGCCACCATCTACAAGCTTAGGCCCTGTATGCTGGATACTGACACACAAAGATAGTCCAGACAGCATGTGGAGCAATCAAGGTTGTGTTGGGTTCTATAGTGATTTCTTTGGTTGGCCTTTCCTCCTTTTACTCCATTTTGGTTCTCTGTACAATTTGCTTATGACATTCCTTAAGTTTGTTAATTCCATTTCGTATGGTGTATCTTTTTGGAAAGCGTTTTGGTCTTGGCAAATATATATCCATACTGAGAGGGATGTATTCTTGGATCTATTGGTTAGTGCACCCGTTTGATTACCAAGAGCATTCTGGTATTGATAGCTTGATTACAGTCTCCTTATTTTTGTGGAAGGGGTTTTCTTTAGACCTTTAAACAACTGAGAGCCCAGGCTCATTATTGAGTTTGGGCCACCCTAGCTAAACAGAATATGCACTGGTCTCCCCTATTATATATTTGTGTTTCTCCAAGATAATATATGGATTATAGCCATCAGCCCGCTAAAACTTTAGACTTCATCATATTCAAATATGCTTCAGTGGAAGGAACTTCTTCACATTGATAATTTAACTTTGTTTCAGGCTGTTAGAAGAATTTGTCCTATTTTCAAACTTGCCATTCCTTTCTGTGATTTGAACTCTGTCCAGTGAATTTTGCACCTGTAAGAGGACAGCTAGTTAGAGGTCAGATGTGCAAGGAGGAGAGTAATAACACAAACATGCAAGACTGCAATGCACTCAATGTTTTGTACTTGGCTTCAGATATTTAGCAGTTTACACATTAGCATGTCAAGATAAAGCAGTCTAGGGGAATTGTGTTCTTCCTGGCTAATAAAATGCTCTGGAAAAACATAAAATATGCTTACCTGATAATTTTCTTTTCTTCTGATGGAAAGAGTCCACAGCTGCATTCATTAATTTTGGGAAATAAGAACCTGGCCACCAGGAGGAGGCAAAGACACCCCAGTCAAAGGCTTAAATACTCCTCCCACTCCCCTCATCCTCCAGTCATTCAACCGAGGAACAAGGACCAGTAGAAGAAATATCAGGGTGAAAGGTGCCAGAAGATAACAGAAGGACGCCCCACAAAAAAATTACGGGTTGGGAGCTGTGGACTCTTTCCATCAGAAGAAAATTATCCGGTAAGCATAATTTATGTTTTTCTTCTTAAATGGAAAGAGTCCACAGCTGCATTCATTACATTTGGGAAAATAATACCCAAGCTACAGAGGACACTGAATGCCAAAACGGGAGGGTACAATAGGTGGCCCATACTGAGGGCACCAGGCCTGAAACCCCTGCCCAACACAAAAACTCTGCTTCGTCCGAAGCCGAGAAAAAACCTTAAAAGGAAAGGCCCCAAGGACACTGACCCGCAGATAGTCCAGAAGCCAAGCTAGAGACTGCAAATCGGACTCTAGCTTGGACTCTGAGCCAACAGTCCTCCGGGAGACACCGTCACCCAACAGTCGGACCCTCATCACCCCACACTAAGGAAGGAAACTCCAATACTGAGCCCAGCTCACGAAGACCCAAAGGGGCCCAAACAGAAAAAAGGAGGCTATGCCTAGACCAGGCAAAACCCAGAAGGATAAGACCGGGCAAAGAGACAGAGGAAATCTTCTCTCCAATATCATGGACCCAGATGAAAAACCCTGAGTCGAGAACACAGAGCCCACAACAGGGCGACACAGAGGAGGAAACTACACACAGGTCTCCAAAAGGGGAACACAGAACCTCAAACAAGGCCCCCTAAGAAAGAGGCTACACCCTGAGCCCGAAGGAGGTGTAAACCCAGACCCTCTGCCTGTAAGCCTAGGGAGCTAGCCCACCTAGATCCTGAAAATGACGTCTCTCCGAACCCACACTCAGCTGGACCATCCCAGCATCAGCGGATCCAAAACAGGGGAACAGAAGAACTCCAAACCAGCTCACGAACGAGCGGAAGAATGGCCACAGCCATCCTCACAGAGCACGGGTAGAACCCGAGTCCTAGAACAGACGACAAGGCCGTAGACCCAAAGGATCTAGCAAAAAAGGCCCAACAAAGTCTCGACACAGAGCCAGCAAGACTCCAGATGGAACGTAACAACCCAGAGAGACGCCCCTTTCCGATAAGTTAGCGCACCGTTCCAATCTCCTGAACCAGGAGAAGCCCCAAGAAAGGGACTACATCTCCATAAGAGGGAGAAGAAACCCCTTAAGAAAAGGGATGGAGCCAGAAGGCAACACCTGTCCTCGAGGCACGAAGCTACAGGCTAAAGGAGAGATAAACCCCAACACCAATGCCCTTGGAAAGGACTCCCTTTAAAAGCAGCTCGCCAACACACATCCCCTGTGCAATAGGTGCAGCAGAGACACTCAAAATCCATTCGCCTGCAGAGCAGTGAATCCAAGGGTTACCCTAGCAAGCTGACCTAGGGAAGCCAACACCAAGGTGCATCAAACCTAATGAGCAACACTCAGAAAACCTTGCCATGTAGACTGAGTAAGAGACATAGCTCAAGTTCCCAGTAACTGGGGAACCCCAAACCAGCCCCTAGGCCTAAGAGTCCGGTAACAAACCAGAACTGGGTCCAGAAGGGAAAACTCTGAGCAAAGCCTCAGCAACCGGAATCCTCAGGGAGAAAAACAGGTCCAGGCCCCCAATAGTTGGATCAAACATACCCGAGAACTTAACACCCCATCTGATAAAAAACCAGACACAAGGGATATTAATGCAATATCCAGAGCAATCCGGATAACGAGAAGAACTCGTAAATCCCGACCGAAGGAAGGAACCACACCTTGTAAAAGTCCTACGCTCCAAGGAGCAAAGGCGATAAAAGTCTAATAACGACCCTAGGGCCCCTAGACTTCTAACACAGCCTCAGGACAACATGCAAGGAAAACCTTGAGGTCAAAATACCTCAAGCAGGGCTAGTCTCCACATCACCTCCATACCAACAGAGGAATACAGGGAGAAAGGGCACGTAGTCTCAGCGCTGGGGGAACCCCGAGCAAAGCCGAATGTCCCCACAGGGATCAACCATCTCCCGGAGGGAAACTCAGGTCCCTAAAAGGAGACATAACCCACCCGGAGACTGTAATGATCATGGGATATTACTCTATCAGACCGAACTCGGCCAGTAGTCTTGTTATCCCGGCGTCGAGCCGGAAAGATAGGGAATATCCCAGAGCAGAGGAAGTTAGTAAGATGAGGAAGGTGGCACTCACCACAGGCAGGGCAGTCCCCAGCGACAATGGCTTAGCGGTCCAAGGGCAAACCAGTAGAATGGTGAGGCAGCCAGGATTTGGCAACAGTAAAGCAGTCCAAGGGCACACCACTAGAATGGTCAGGCAAACAGGAATTGGCCACAGTAAAGCAGTCTAAGGGCACACCACTGCAATAGGCAGATAGGGTTCGGCAACAAAGAGGCAATCCAGAACAACATGAGTTAATACGCAGAGCAGTTAGACAGGCAGCGTTCAGCAGCAGTATATCAATCCAGGAGTTAGTGCTTAAGAGGCAGAGTAGTCAGACAGGCAGAGTTCAGCAACAATAATCAGTCCAGCAATTTTAGGGGTTAAGAGGCAGGAAATCAGACATGCAGAGTTCAGCAGCAATAATCAATAAGGCAGTAAGAATAGTATGATCTTTCACACCCAGGAGCACACAAAGTAACACCTATACTTGGGCAGTGGTATATCATACTGTGATCACTTAAATAGGTGTAGGATTCGCGCCACAGCGTGTGACCGGCATCAGAGAGGGAGAGGAGCGCGTGGCGATGACGTCCGCGCCGCATGCATCCAGACCCGACACAGCCCTAGGCAACGAGCAAGGAAGGAGATGCTGCGCCCCTAGCAACGGATAGAGCGGCGCAGCGTGACATAGCCCCCCACTCAAGGGTTCCCTCCGGGAACCAGAGTTGGCTACAAGGGATGAGCAGCATGGAATCTTGAGACCAAGGATGGAGCATGCACATCACGGGCAGGAACCCAGGAACGATCTGCCACCGAGTAACTCTTCCAATGTATCAGATACTGTAGTTGTCTGCGTCTGTATCTAGAGTCCAGGATCTTAGCTACTTCATATTTAGGGTCACCACGGACCAGGAGCAGAGGAGGAGCTTGTAGTCGGGTATATCTATTCTTGATTTAAGGTTTGAGTAGTGAGATGTGGAATACTGGGTGTATGCGTAGGGTTTTGGGCAAGGCCACTTTATAGGCAACAGGAGACAGTCTTTTCAGGACCTTGTAAGGGCCGATAAATCTAGGCCCCAATTTGTGACAGGGTTGACATAGACGAATGTGTCTAGTAAAAATCCAAACACGTTCACCCACTGGGATGGCACGTACAGAAGCTCTACGACGATCAGCAAACTTCTTATATCTATAGACAGCTGTACGTAACTGAGAGCGAATACGTTGCAAATGGGTGGTGAGTCTAGTGACGTGTCGATCTGCAGCAGGAAACCCAGTGGACTGAGCAGAAAGAGAGAAGACACGAGGTTGATACCCTGCTGCGAGTGTTTCTTGCCAGCTCAGCTAGGGTTAACAACTCAGACAAGTTGGTATGGCGAGCGTTGACAAAGGCTCTAAGGTAGGTTTCAAGATCCTGGTTTGCTCTCTGTTAGTCCGTTGGTTTGAGGATGGTAGCCAGAAGACAAAGAAACAGTCAGGTCTTGTGTTAGCCTTAAAAAGCAGCGTTGAGTGGTCCCAACGCTGCTTTTTAACGCCCGTTGGTATTACGGGTCAGGCAGGAAAGGGTCTACCGCTCACTTTTTTTCTGCGATTTTTAGCATACCGCAAATCCCCTTACGTCAATTGCGTATCCTATCTTTTTAATGGGATTTGCCTAACGTCGGTATTACGATCGCCTGAAAAAGTGAGCGGTAGACCATCTCCTGTCCAGACTCCTACCGCATTTAAAAGTCAGTAGTTAAGAGTTTTAAGGGCTAACGCCGGAACATAAAGCTCTTAACTAAAGTGATAAGAAGTACACTAACACCCATAAACTACCTATTAACCCCTAAACCGAGCCCCCCCCCCTCATCGGAAACACTTAACTAAAATGTTTAACCCCTAATCTGCCGACCGGACATCGCCGCCACTTTAATAAATGTATTAATCCCTAAACCGCCGCACTCCCGCCTTGCAAACACTAGTTAAATTTTATTAACCCCTAATCTGCCGTCCCTAACATCGCCGACACCTACCTACATTTATTAACGCCTAGTCTTCCGACCCAAACGTCGCTGCTACTATATTAAATTTATTAAAGTGAAGGTAAAGTTACCTTCATGTCTATCTCTAATATAACTCTTTGTTTAAAATCAATAGCACTTTAAAATTCATGAATTTTCTTAAAATGTAATGTAAATCAAGATATCGCTGTTTTAACTCACTTTTTTAATGACCGCAAAAACAACACGTTATTTTTTTATTGTTTTCCCTTCTAGATCACGTTTTCCTTTGCGCCAATTGAAAATCTGGCCGTTAGGCAGCCGTCACCCCCTACTTAATGTTATGCGCATGCTCTTCAATTTATTTCTTATTATCTAAATCCACGCACGCTCCTGTTTCGCGCATGCATACTAGGATTACTTAGAAAATCCCATAATACGTCATCGTATTATTATTACGGGCTACTCCGATATGGATACCCCTCAAACTCTAAATTGGAAGTACCGCTTTAATCTAATAGTTTATTAACATATTTTATATCTGACAGTATAGTAGTCAATGAATATAGTAATTCGTTGACTACTATGTGTCAATGGCGATTGGTGCATGCGTAGTTGGAATCAACTTTGTGAACGCGCTTTGGTGGAACCGAAGATGTCACACTCAGGAGAACAAGGAAGTAGCGGAAGGGAGGAGTCTGCCGCAAGACGGTACAGACTTTCACACATAAATATTATAAATACTATAGCTAAAAGATAAAAAATATATTAGCGACTGGATTAAGGTGCTATAAATAAATACTTGGCCAATTTCAATAGCTGTTAAATTTACCTTCACTTTAACCACTAAACCTAAGTCTAACCCCCCTAACTTAAATATAATTTAAATTAAACAAAATAAATTTACCATAATTAAATAAATTAATCCTATTTAAAACTAAATACTTACCGATAAAATAAACCCTAAGCTAGCTACAATATAATTAATAGTTACATTGTAGCTATCTTAGGATTTATATTTATTTTACAGGCAACTTTGTATTTATTTTAACTAGGTACAATAGTTATTAAATAGTTATTAACTATTTAATAACTACCTAGCTAAAATAAGTACAAATTTACCTGTAAAATAAACCCTAACCTAAATTACAATTACACCTAACACTACACTATAATTAAACTAATTACCTAAACTACCTACAATTAATTACAATTAAATTAAATAAACTAAATTACGAAGAAAAAACCCCACTAAATTACAGGGGAAAAAAAGAATTACAAGAATTTTAAACTAATTACACCTAATCTAAACCCCCTAAGAAAATAAAAAAGCCCCACAAAATAATAAAATTCCCTACCCTATACTAAATTACAAATAGCCCTTAAAAGGGCCTTTTGCGGGGCATTGCCCCAAAGTAATCGGCTCTTTCACCTGTAAAAAAAAAATACAATACCCCCCAACATTAAAACCCACCACCCACACACCCAACCCTACTCTAAAACCCCCTTAATAAAACCTAACACTACCCCCTTGAAGATCTCCCTACCTTGAGCCATCTTCACCCAGCCGGGCACAAGTGGTCCTCCAGAGGGTCCGAAGTCTTAATCCTATCCGGCCAGAAGAGGAAATCCAGACCGGCAGAAGGCTTCATCCAGGCGGCATCTTCTATCTTCATCCTTCCGGAGCGGGTCCATCTTCAAGACATCCGACGCGGAGCATCCTCTTCATCCGACGGCCGACGACTGAATAACTGGTCCTTTTAAGTGACGTCATCCAAGATGGCGCCCCTTGAATTCCGATTGGCTGATAGAATCCTATCAGCCAATCGAAATTAAGGTAGGAAAAATCCTGATTGGAACAGCCAATAGAATGTGAGCTCAATCCTATTGGCTGTTTGGATCAGCCAATCGGATTGAACTTCAATCCTATTTAAAGGGCTATTTGTAATTTAGTATAGGGTAGGGAATTTTATTATCTTGGGGTGCTTTTTTATTTTATTAGGGGAATTAGATTAGGTGTAATTAGTTTAAAATTCTTGTAATTCTTTTTTTTTCTGTAATTTAGTGGGGTTTTTTCCGTAATTTAGTTTATTTAATTGTAATTAATTGTAGGTAGTTTAGGTAATTAGTTTAATTATAGTGTAGTGTTAGG
The DNA here is from genome assembly GCF_027579735.1 of Bombina bombina. Lineage (NCBI taxonomy): Eukaryota > Metazoa > Chordata > Amphibia > Anura > Bombinatoridae > Bombina > Bombina bombina. Next base: position 177,700,088 of record NC_069500.1, read on the forward strand.
TGTAATTGTAACTTAGGTTAGGGTTTATTTTACAGGTACTTTTGTATGTATTTTAGCTAGTTAGTTATTAAATAGTTAATAACTATTTAATAACTATTGTACCTAGTTAAAATAAATACAAAGTTGCCTGTAAAATAAAAATAAACCATAAGCTAGCTACAACGTAACTATTAGTTATATTGTAACTAGCTTAGGGTTTATTTTATAGGTAAGTATTTAGTTTTAAATAGGAATAATTTATTTAATTGTAGTAAATTTATTTAGATGTATTTAAATTATATTTAAGTTAGGGGGGTGTTAGGGTTAGACTTAGGTTTAGGGGTTAATAAATTTACAATAGTGGCGGCAGCGTTGGCTGCGGCAGATTAGGGGTTAATAAATTTAATATAGTTGTGGCGACTTTGGGGGGGCAGATTAGGGGTTAATAAATATAATGTAGGTGTCGGCGATGTTGGGGGCAGTAGATTAGGGGTTCATAAGTATAATGTAGGTGGCGGCGGTGTCCGGAGCGGCAGGTTAGGGGTTAATAATATAATGTAGGTGGCGGCGATGTTGGGAGCTGCAGATTAGGGGTTAATAAGTGTAATATTAGGGGTGTTTAGACTCAGGGTTCATGTTAGGGTGTTAGGTGCAGACATAAAATTAATTTCCCCATAGGAAGCAATGGGGCTGCGTTAGGAGCTGAACGCTGCTTTTCTGCAGGTGATAGGTTTTTTTCAGCCAGCTCAGCCCCATTGTTTCCTATGGGGAAATCGTGCACGAGCACGTTTTGCCAGCTTACCGCTACCGTAAGCAACGCTGGTATTGAGGTGAGATGTGGAGCTAAATTTTGCTCAACGCTCACTTTTCTGAGGCTAACGCCGGCTTGCAGAAAACTCGTAATACCAGCATTGGCTTAAGTGAGCGGTAAGAAAAAAAGGCTCGTTAGCAACGCACCCCTGTTACCGCAAAACTCGTAATCTCGCCGAGTGGTTCCAATCAACATACAAAAGGCTCTCCAAAAGGCAGAGATGAACTGTGGACCTCTGTCGGAAACAATATTCACAGGGATGCCATGAAGTCATGCAAGAGAAAGAGAGAAGATAATTCCTGGGCAGAAGGCAGTTTGGTTAGGGTTCAAAATGAGCCAGTCTGGAAAAGCAATCCACCACAACCCAGATAACTGTATGGTGGTCAGAAGGAGGAAGGTCCACAATGAAATCCATTGTTATGTGTGTCCATGGTTGTTTGGGAATAGACAATGGTTGGAGCAAGCCAGGAGGCAAAGATCGGGGAGTCTTATTGGCAGCACAAGTGGTGCAGGCCTTTACATAATCCTGAGCGTCGGACTTCATAGTAGGCCACCATACATCTTAATGGCTAAGAGTTCACGATTACCCACATCGTAGTTCCTCTCAGCAGGAGTAAAAGGCTACAGGGTGTGACTTCGAAGTCAAAGGATGCCTTTGGGTAAGAACTGCTCCAGCGCCTATCTCGGAGGCATCAACCTCTAAAGTGAACTGTAGGTTAGGTTCAGGATGGCGGAGAACAGGAGCCGAACAGAAAGCCTTTTCTTTCATGTAATTGGCAAGAGTCCATGAGCTAGTGACGAATGGGATATACAATCCTACCAGGAGGGGCAAAGTTTCCCAAACCTCAAAATGCCTATAAATACACCCCTCACCACACCCACAATTCATTTTTACATACTTTGCCTCCTATGGAGGTGGTGAAGTAAGTTTGTGCTAAGATTTCTACGTTGATATGCGATTCTCAGCATTTTGAAGCCTGGTTCCTCTCAGAGTACTGTGAATGTTAGAGGGATGTGAAGGGAGTATCACCTATTGAATGCAATGGTTTTCCTCACGGGAGATCTATTTCATAGGTTCTCTGTTATCGGTCGTAGAGATTAATCTCCTACCTCCCTTTTCAGATCGACGATATACTCTCATATTCCATTTCCTCTACTGATAACCGTTTCAGTAATGGTTTGGCTATCTGCTATATGTGGATGGGTGACTTTTGGTAAGTATGTTTTCATTACTTAAGACACTCTCAGCTATGGTCTGGCACTTTATGTATTTATATAAAGTTCTAAATATATGTATTGTACTTATATTTGCCATTAGTCAGGTTTAAGTATATTTCCTTTTGCAGACTGTCAGTTTCATATCTGGGAAATGCATTTTTTAGGGGGAAAAAATTCTTACCTGGGGTATAGTCTTTTTTCAATTGACTGTTCATTTTAAATTTGCGGGCAGATTTTACCTCGCGAGGGCGCAAAATGCCAAATTATATTGCTTCATTTTTGGCGCGAGATTTTATGGTGCGAAATTACGTTTGATGACGCAAATTCGTCATTTCCGGCGTCTTAGTCAACGCCGAGTGCTTTCACAAGGTTGCGTCTTTGATGACGCGAGTGTGTCATTTCCGGATGTTGTTAGCGCCAAAAACAAAATTTGGTTTGTTTGTGCGTCATCTTTGGCGCCAAATATTTTCATTATTTAAAACCCCATCTCTATATGCCTCTTGCCTTTTTTCTCTTTCAGAGGGCTATGCTATTTGCATTTTTTTCCCATTCCTGAAACTGCCATATAAAGAAATTGATAATTTTGCTTTATATGTTGTTTTTTTCTCTTACATATTGCAAGGTGTCTCAATCTGATCCTGTCTCAGAAATCACTGTTGGAACCCTGCTGCATGATAACAGTTCTACCAAAGCTAAGTGCATCTGTTGTAAACTTGTAGAGATTATTTCTCCAGCTGTGTTTTGTAATAGTTGTCATGATAAGCTTTTACATGCAGAGAATGTGTCCATCAGTAATAGTGCATTGCCTGTTGTTGTTCCTTCAACATCTAATGTACAAGATATACCTGTGAATTTAAAATATTTTATTGCTGATTCTATTCAGAAGGCTTTGTCTACCCTCCCGCCTTCTAATAAACGTAAAAGGTCTTTTAAAACTTCTCATAAAGTTGATGAAATTATAAATGACCGACAACATACTGAATTATCCTCCTTTGATGAGGATCTATCTGATTCAGAAGATCCTTCCTCAGACATTGACACTGACAAATCTACTTATTTATTAAAAATGGAGTACATTCGTTCTTTGTTAAGAGGTGTTGATTACATTGGATATTGAGGAAACTAGTCCTCTTGATGTTAAAACTAGTAAACGTTTAAATTCTGTTTATAACCCTCCTGTGGTTACTCCAGAGGTTTTTCCAGTTCCTGATGCTATTTCTGATATGGTTTCTAAGGAATGGAATAGGCCTGGTACTTCTCTTATTCCTTCTTCAAGGTTTAAAAAATTGTATCCTTTGCCAGCAGTTACATTGGAGTTTCGGGAAAAGATCCCCAAAGTTGATAGGGCTATCTCTACTCTCGCTAAACGTATTACTATTCCTATGGAAGATAGTACTTCTTTTAAAGATCCTTTAGATAGGAAACTTGAATCTTATCTAAAGAAAACCTATTTATATTCTGGCTATCTTCTCAGGCCTGCAATTTCTTTGGCTGATGTTGCAGCTGCATCAACTTTTTGGTTGGAAAATTTAGCGCAACATGAAATGGATTCGGATTTGTCTAGCATTGTTCGCTTGCTTCAACATGCTAATCATTTTATTTGTGATGCCATTTTTTATATCAAAATTGATGTTAAATCTATGTCTTTAGCTATTTTAGCTAGAAGAGCTTTGTGGCTTAAATCTTGGAATGCTGACATGACTTCTAAGTCTAGATTGCTATCTCTTTCTTTCCCAGGTAATACGTTATTTGGTTCTCTGTTGGATTCGATTATTTCAACTGTCACTGGGGGGAAGGGAGTTTTTTTGCCTCAGGATAAAAAACCCAACGGTAAATCTAAAGCTTATAACCGTTTTCGTTCCTTTCGACAAATTAAGGAACATAAACCTAATCCTTCCCCCGTGGTATCTGTTCTTCTTCAAATTGGAATAAATCCAAGCCGTTTAAGAAACCAAAGCCAGGCCCCAAGTCTGCATGAAGGTGCGGCCCTCATTCCAGCTCAGCTGGTAGGGGGGGCAGATTAAGATTTTTCAAGGATATTTGGACAAATTCTGTTCAAAATCAATGGATTCTGGGTATTGTCTCTCAGGGGTATTGAATAGGATTCAGAGTAAGACCTCATGTGAGAAGATATTTTCTCTCACGTATTCCAGCAAATCCTGTAAAGGATCAGGCATTCCTGAAGTGTGTTTCAGACCTGGAGCTTTCAGGGGTAATCATGCCAGTTCCATTTCAGGAACATGGTCTGGGGTTCTATTCAAATATATTCATTGTCCCAAAGAAAGAAAATTCATTCAGACCAGTTCCAACTTTCAAAATGGTGACTATAAGGACTATTCTGCCTTTTCTTCAGAAAGGGCATTATATATGTATATAGACTTACAGGATGCATATCTTCATATTCCAATTCATCCAGATCATTATCAGTTCCTGAGATTATCTTTTCTAGACAAGCATTACTAATTTGTCGCTCTTCCTTTTGGCCTAGCGACAGCTCCAAGAATCTTTTCAAAGGTTCTCGTGCCCTACTCTCTGTAATCAGAGAACGGGGTATTGCGGTGTTTCCTTATTTGGACGATATCTTGGTACTAGCTCAGTCTTTACGTTCTGCAGAATCTCACATGAATCAACTAGTGTTGTTTCTTCAAAGACATGGTTGGAGGATCAATTTACCAAAAAGTTCCTTGATTCCTCAGACAAGGGTCACCTTTTTAGGTTTCCAGATAGATTCAGTGTCCATGACTCTGTTTCTTAACAGACAAGAGACGATTAAAATTGGTTTCAGCTTGTCGGAACCTTCAGTCTCAATCATTCCCTTCAGTAGCTATGTGCATGGAAGTTTTAGGTCTCATGACTGCAGCATCGGACGCGATCCCCTTTGCTCGTTTTCATATGAGACCTCTCCAGCTTTGTATGCTGAATCAATGGTGCTGGGATTATACCAGGATACCACAATTAATATCCTTAAATCCCAATGTTCGACTATCTCTGACTTAGTGGTTGGATCACCATCGTATTATTCTAGGGGTTTCTTTTATTCGTCCAACCTGGACTGTGATGACAACAGATGTGAGTCTTTCAGGTTGGGGAGCTGTTTGGGGATCTCTGACAGCACAAGGGGTTTGGAAATCTCAAGAGGCGAGATTACCAATCAATATTTCAGGGCTCTTCAGATTTGGCCTCTTTTGAAGAGAGAACCGTTCATTTGCTTTCAGACAGACAATATCATAGCTGTGACATATGTCAATCATCAGGGTGGGACTCAGTCTCCTAGCTATGAAAGAAGTATCTTGAATACTCTTTTGGGCGGAATCCAGCTCTTGTCTATTTTCTGCGGTACATATCCCAGGTGTAGACAATTGTGAAGCGGATTATCTCAGTCAGACTTTACATCCGAGGGAGTGGTCCCTCCATCCATATGTGTTTTCTCATATTGTTCAGATGTGGGGTCTTCCAGAAATAGATCTGATGGCTTCTCATCTAAACAAGAAACTTCCCAGGTACCTGTCCAGGTCCAGGGATCTTCAGGCGGAAGCAGTGGATGCGTTGACACTTCCTTGGTGTTATCAACTTGCTTATATTTTCCCGCCTCTAGTTCTTCTTCCAAGTGATCTCCAAAATCATCATAGAACAGTCGTTTGTGTTGCTAGTAGCTCCAGCATGGCCTCACAGGTTTTGTTATGCGGATCTTGTTCGGATGTCCAGTTGCCAACCTTGGCCTCTTCCATTAAGGCCGGACCTTCTGTCTCAAGGTCCGTTTTTCCATCAGGATCTCAAATCATTAAACTTGAAGGTATGGAAATTGAACGCCTAGTGCTTAGTCATAGAGGTTTCTCTGACTCAGTGAATAATACTATGTTACAAGCTCGTAAATCTGTTTCTAGAAAGATTTATTATCGAGTTTGGAGGACTTATATTACATGGTGTTCTTCTCATAAATTCTCTTGGCATTCTTTCAGGATTCCTAGAATTTTACAGTTTCTTCAGGATGGTTTGGATAAGGGTTTGTCTGCTAGTTCCTTGAAGGGACCAATCTCTGCTCTTTCTGTTTTATTTCACAGAAAGATTGCTAAGCTTCCTGATATTCACTATTTTGTACAGGCTTTGGTTCGTATCAAGCCTGTCATTAAATCAATCTCTCCTCCTTGGAGTCTTAATTTGGTTTTGAAGGCTTTACAGGCTCCTCCATTTGAACCTATGCATTCTTTGAACTATTTTCTTGGAAAGTGTTGTTCCTTTTGGCCATCTCTTCTGCTAGAAGAGTTTCTGAATTATCTGCTCTTTTTTGTGAATCTCCTTTTCTGATTTTTCATCAGGATAAGGCGGTTTTGCGGACTTCATTTAAATTCTTGACTAAGGTTGTGAATTCTAACAACATTAATAGATAAATTGTTGTCCCTTCCTTGTGTCCTAATCCTAAGAATTCTTTGGAGAAATCCTTACATTCTTTGGATGTGCAAAGCAGCAACTTGGTCTTCTTTGCATACATTTACTAAATTCTACCGTTTCGATGTATTCGCTTCTTCACAAGCAGTTTTTGGTAGAAAAGTTCTTCAGGCAGCTGTTTCAGTTTGATTCTTCTGCTTATGTTTTAAGTTTTTTCTTTTCATTTCATGAGATTTAAAGTTATATTTTGGGTTGTGGATTAATTTTTTCAGCGAAAAATGACTTGCATGGAGTTCCACATCTGGGGTATTGCTATCCCATACGTCCACTAGATCATGGACTCTTGCCAATTACATTAACTAAAACATAATTTATGTAAGAACTTACCTGATAAATTAATTTCTTTCATATTGGCAAGAGTCCATGAGGCCCACCCTTTTTATGGTGGTTATGATTTTTTTGTATAAAGCACAATTATTTCCAAATTCCTTTGTTGATGCTTTTTATTCCTTTCTTTATCACCCCACTACTTGGCTATTCGTTAAACTGAATTGTGGGTGTGGTGAGGGATGTATTTATAGGCATTTTGAGGTTTGGGAAACTTTGCCCCTCCTGGTAGGATTGTATATCCCATACATCACTAGCTCATGGACTCTTGCCAATATGAAAGAAGTTAATTTATCAGGTAAGTTCTTACATAAATTATGTTTTTCAGACTAGAGAAGGCACTTATGGCTTCGGGAGGCCAATGTTTACAGTCTTTGTTCCGTTTGGTTAATTCAGTGAGAGGAGTGAATGTTTGAGAAAAGTTCTTTATAGACTTACAGTAATAATTGCAGAACCCCAAGAACCTCTGTAATTCCTTTAAATAAGTAAGTTGAGGCCATTCCAGGACTGCGGTGAGTTTAGCAGGATCCATGGCAAAACTTCGAGATGACATAACCAAGGAATTGGATCTGAACTTGATCAAACTCACATTTTTCTAACTTGGCTACCAAAGAATTGTCTCTGAGACGTAGAAGCACCTGTCTCACATTTCTATGATGTTCCTCCAATTTGGAAGAGAAAACAAGGATGTCATCCAGATAGACGAATACAGTGCGGTTGAGGAGGTCACGGAAGACATCGTTGACGAATGCCTGGAAGACTGCAGGGGCGTTACACAGCCAAAAGGTATTTGTAATGCCCAGATCTCGTGTTGAAGGCGGTCTTCCATTCGGAGCCTGGAGAGATACGAATCAGATTGTTTGCCCCACGTAAGTCCAATTTGGTGAAAAATCGAGCATCCTGGAGTGAGTCATACAGCTCAGTGATTAATGGTATGGGATAGCGATTCTTGATGGTTATGTTGTTCAAGGTTCTGTAGTCGATGCAGGGTCTGAACCAGCCATCCTTCTTACTGACAAAAAAGAAGCTTGCCCCAGCAGGAGAGGAGGAAGGGCGAATGAAACCTTTAGCTAGGTTCTCTTGGATGTACTCCTCCATGGATTTGGTTTCAGCTTTGGAGAGTGGATAAGTCCTCCCTTTAGGAGTGGGACTCCGGGAAAGAGGTCGATCTTGCAGTCATAAGGATGGTGGGGTGTCAGCACGTCAGCTGCTTTTTTCTCAAACACATCCGCATAGTTTGTGTATACTGAAGGAAGGTTTGAAGGAGTCTGTATACTGGCTATGGGAATACGGGGCAGAGGAGTGACTTTAGCAAGGCAGGAGTGAAAACAGGAGGTACCCCAGGAGGCCAGTTGTCCCTCAGCCCAGTCGAACTGTGGATTGTGTTCCCGAAGCCAAGGAAGACTAAGAATGACAGGCTGTGCTGGGGAATGAATGACCTCAAACTGCAGCTGTCCCGCGTGACGGATCCCCACAGTCATGGGTGCTGACTCGAAATGGATCAAGTCCGAACCATGGGGGTGCCATCCAGAGTGGTTATTTTGAGACAATATCTTTTCTGCAAAAGAGGCAAGCCAGCTTGGATCATGAAACGGTGATCCAGGAAATTCCCAGCTGCCCCTGAATCAATGAAAACTTGAGTGTGGACAGTATTCTGAAGGAAGGTAAGGGTGTAACAGGTACCAGGATCCGAGAGGAGTGAGGGGATTTAGTAGAGATCATGCTTAGAGGTACCCCTGTGTTATCCCCTAAGCATTGGCTTTTCCCAGCCGAATGTCACAGTCCTTTAGTTGGTGGGAGTTAGATTCACAATAAAAGCATATTCTCAGTCTCCTTCTCTGTCTTTAAGACTCTGAAGGTTTAAAGGATTAGAGATCCATGGGTTCCTCCACTGAGGTAACTGGAGCTGCTGAAGGGAAAGCGGATGCTGCCAAAACTGGGCGAACAGGACGACAGGAGGGAAGGACCCTCCTTGTTCTGTCTCTCTCGGCTTGTCTTTCCTGAAAGCGAGAGTCTAGACTGATACAAAGTGTTATAAAGTCATCCAAAGAAGAAGGAATATCATGATAAGTGAGTTAATCTTTGATGCGTTCATGCAGACCCCTCCTAAAGGCTGCCTTGAGAGCACTGACATCCCAAGTGGTTTCAAGTGCCAAGGTGCGAAACTTGATGGCAAATTGTGCCACAGATCTATTGCCCTGACGGAGGTCCAGGAGAGAATATTCCGCAGCAGAGGTACAGCCAGAAGCCCCAAACACAGAAGATAAAGCAGAAATTAACTCATCCGTATCGTGCAGGAGTGTAGCGTTCTGTTCCAAAAGGGGGAGACCCAGGCTACGGCCTTGTCCATCAGCAAGGAAATTATAAAGGTGACCCTTGACTGATGAGACTGAAAGGTGTGAGGATCGTTGCGGAAGTGCAACCTGCATTGGTTTAGAAAGCCCCTGCAATCAGTAGTACCATCATACTTTTCAGGCAATGGTATATGGGGTATACTTCCAGATGCAGAGGCAGAAGTCACAGTACTAGGAGTAGGGGCTGGTGGTGTAACAGGAGCGGTATCCCTCGCTGCAACTAGTAAGGAGAGTTGAGCGGTAATAGCCTCTAGCTTGGAATCCATATTCTGCAACTGTGTGGTATGGGTTCCCAACATCTGTCCCTGAAGATAAACCGCTCATGCCACCTCATCTGGCTGCATGGCCCAAGTATAATGTAATGCTCGTATGATATTCCTCTATCAGACCGAACTCGGCCAGTAGTCTTGTTATCCCGGCGTCGAGCCAGAAAGATATGGAATATCCCAAAGCAGAGAAAGTTAGTAAGATGAGTAAGGTGGCACTCACCACAGGCAGGGTTTTCGCTAGCGACAACGGCAGAGCGGCCCAAGGGCACACCACTAGAATGGTCAGGCAGGCAGGAATTTGCAACAGTAAAGCAGTCCAAGGGCACACCACTAGAATGGTCAGGCAGGCAGGGTTTGGCAACAAAGAGGCAATCCAGAACAACAGGAGTTAATAAGCAGAACAGTTCAACAACAATAATCAATCCAGCAATTTTAGGGGTCAGGCAGAGTTCAGCAGCGGTAATCAATAAGGCAGTAAGAATAGTACGATCTATCACACCCAGGAGCACACAAAGTAACACCTATACTTGGGCAGTGATAGATCGTACTATGATCACTTAAAGGGCCATAATACCCAAATGTTTAAACACTTGAAAGTGATGCAGCATAGCTGTAAAAAGCTGACTAGAAAATATCACCTGAACATCGCTATGTAAAAAAGAAAGATATTTTACCTCAAAAGTTCATCAGTAGTAACATCCCATTGTAAAGGATTTCTAAGCAGCATATTAGTATGTCTGTCCTGGGACAGCTGAAAGGATGAGCTTCGTGCACTCTCATCTTATTTCACCAATCAGGTAAAGGAAGTTTGCTATGAAATCTCATGAGAGTTAAGTGAAATCTCATGAGATCACAGTAAAAGAGTTCATGACCTCAGCACTACTGATGCTGATTGGCTACTGTTCATTTCTTCATTTTTTTTATTTATTTTTTTTACCTGCAGCTGAGCAGCAGCTGAGTATAACTTTTTACACAGCTTACTCTGCTGAGCTGAGGAGATTGTGATGTAAAATATCTTCCTTTTTTGCATAGAGATGCTCAGGTGATATTTTCCTGTCATCTTTTTACAGTTATACTGCATCAGTTTCAAGTGATTTAGCATATGAGTATTATGTCCCTTTAAATAGGCGTAGGATTCTCGACACAGCGTGTGACCGGTATCAGACAGGGAGAGGAGTGTGCGGCGATGACATCCGCGCCGCACGCATCCAGACCCAACACAGCCCTAGGCAACGAGCAAGGAAAGAGACGCTGCGCCCCTAGCAATGGCTAGAACGGTGCGGCGTGACAGAGACAACGGAGGAAGACCAAGGAGGTCTTATATTCAGCTAGACAGGACACGGTCAATGAACAATAGCTGCAGCTGGTTACATTAAACGTCCTGCGAGCACACCTACAAGGTGCAAAGGGCTGCATCTGATTTCAAACTGCAAACCTTCCTCATGTTAGGCAGCTATGCAAACTACTAGCTGTAGATGGACCAAGTCCAAAAGGACAAATCCAGAGCCTAAAAAGAAGGCCAAACCGCTCAAACGGCAGAAGAGGGCGCTAAGCCCTCCAGCCCTCCACCACGTGAGGGAGGAAACTCTCTATTGCCGACACAGCGGAAACACTGCTAACCCAGGCATCCAGTTGGAAGGCTATAAGAACTGAAACAATCCTTCCCACCTCATGGACCCACAGTCCTCTTGAATGCGTAGTTGAAATGTACAACAAATAATATGTGCACTCGGTGCCTCGAACAACGCCATGTGTCTGAACAGCCACAAAAGAGAACTGAACCCAACTGGACCAGCCTTCACCCAGGGTCCTAACCGGCAGGCTGTATAAATCCTCCCTCTGAGGGGAAGAAGGGAAAATTAACATTTTTAACATAGGACTAACATGTCCAAAACAACTTCCGAAGAAGTAACAAAGAGTTTTGATCTAAAAGAGTTCCCGAAGGAAACAATAAACAAAATAAAAAACATCCCATCGGATAAAAAATAAAATATAAGGCAACCCGGAGGTTAACGCCCAAAAGGAAGCAGGCCTACCCGCAGGACCAGCCAAATGGAGCCCTGATCTTCCATAAACTGGGAATGATCTTGATAAATTAACAATCAGGAGATTACATCATCCCCACATGTCTAATGAGGTGCAGCATTCAGATTAGCAGAATGAAAATTCCCATATACAAGAAGGATAGGGTCATTTAATAACTGAAAAACATGTCTGAGTAATACGCGAAGGCGCGCAATTCTGTAACGAAAGGTGCAACACTCAGGGACAGTTACACCCGCAGGGAACTGTAGAGGCCCTCCCAAAGGCGGGAGACCCACGACAATAGGGCACGAGCACAATCGCAAATAAACGTCTGGACTCTGCAGACGAATAATCGCCAAAAATATGTGGAAGCGAAAATGTGCTTCAACCTCCAGGGGGAACACGCCACTCTGCATGGAGGAATAATCATAAACTGGGTTACCCGCATGTGTAGGAGTATGAAGCGGTAGGGAACTCGCCTCTCGGGGGACGGGACCCCCAGGGGCGGATGGCTCAGCTGTCCCTTGATTCCCCGAGCCCGAGGAACAAGGCACTCTCATATGGCATACAGAACAAAACTGGTTGACATATGTCAACGAGGCCAATCTAAATTCTACACCGGACGCAGAATCTGAATCTGAAATTTAATACAGTCTCAGTATCAGAATCCTCTATAACTGCATCTGAAATTTGAACAGTCTCAGCATCAGAATCCTCCATAACTGGATAGAGGATATGCAAATATGGACTAAGAAGTAAAACAAAAACGGCACCTGACACCCACAATGGCTGGGGCACTCACCACCTCCTATGACCAGAGCCCTGCGGACTAGAATTTCTCCTTCGCCACACGTTTCTCCTTCGCCACACGGTCGGGAATGCGGAAATGGAAGACGGAGCGTAACCACGCCCGACCACAAGGTGAGCCGTATAGTCCAAAAAGCGCGCCCAACCATAAGGTTGCGTCACTTCCAGAGGCCTCAATGTTCCAAACCACAAGCCCAGTAAACACCACACATAAGCAGGTTGAATCACATAACAAACATGATTATAAACCCTCCTGTTCAATAGCCCCCCTCAGGAGATATTAACCCTTGATTCCAAGATACTAAAGGAGACTCACTGAGACCCTTATGTTAAGTTAGACCCACAAGGTGGTAGCCTCTCGGGAAAACATTTGTATTACAGTACATTCATGAAGAAAGTAAAATGAAACAATCTTACCGGAATCTACGCCGTGGAACAGGAACACGGCCATTCAAGTGTGACGGATTGTAGCATCGCTTCCGCCATGGACTTGAGAGAAGAAAGCAGGCAGCGGAGCGGAGTTAGACAACGCTGATTGCTTGAGGAGCTGTTAACATGAGTCGGGATGGTTTCGCGGAAAGACTCTTCTTGCATCTCCGGACTGAATGCCCAGTAAAACTTAGTAGAATTGCATATTATAAATGCATAATATAAAGAGAATAAAAAAGTACTTGACTTGAATTTCAAACAAGTAGTAGTTTGTAACTAACGTACATTTGTCAGAAAAACAAACATTTTCCTTCCTAGTGCATCATATGACAGCCATCAGCCAATTACAAAATGCATATATGTATATCCTCTGAATCTTGCACATGCTCAGTAGGAGAAGACGTGTATATAAAAAGATTGAGCACATTTAGATAATGGAATTGAACTGGAAAATTGTGTACTCTATCTGAATTATGAAAGTTTAATTTTGACTTCACTGTTCCTTTAATGGAAAAATGGCAATGTTAAGGACATTTTCATAGGTGGTACACTTTTGAACCAATGCATAAGTTGTCTTTTGAAGTTGACATTTAAAGGGACATGAAACCTAAAATGTTTATTTCATGATTCAGATAGAGAATACAATTTTAAAAATGTTTTCAATTTTCTTCTGTTATCAAATTTGCTTTGTTCTCTTGTTCTTTGTTGAAGAGATATCTAGATAGGTAGCGTGCACTTGTCTAGAGTACTACATGACAGAAATTAGTGCTGCCATCTAGTGCTCTAGCTAATGTTGTAAACATTGTTGTAAAACTGCTGCAATATAGTGCTGCAGACACGTGCACACGCCTGAATTTACCTTCCTGCTTTTCTTAAAAAATTGGAAGGTTATATAAAATAGTTTGTTAATGAAAAAAAGATTTTGGGTTTTATGTCCCTTTAAGAAATCTTTCTTGTGGTTTTGTCCTTAGCTTAGAAGAGTAACCAGGGGTTGTACTGTATCCCTTTTATAAAGAGATGGTGGTTTTGTTTTTTATGAATGTGATTTCATTCTCAGATTCAATCAGGCTTGAATAGGCTTGGTTTAGTGAGGGCCCTCAAATGTTATCTAAATCAACTAAAGATATCAGGAAATCAGATTTAGTGTCCCCTCTTCCAGTTTCAGAAATGGTTAAAAAGCAACCTATGCTGCTTTGGCCATTGGAATTATGTCAACTATCCTGATTGTGTATAAGATGAGTGAGACCCCTCCACGTGCACACACCTTATATTTAAGGGGTCTAACTGAACCATGGTTTCATCATGGGCCAGGAATAATAATGCTTCTATTGATCAATTTTGTAAGACAGACACTGGGTGTTCCCTGTATTAATTATCTTCATTTTACAGACAGTGCTTCATCAGACCTAGGTAAGAAGCCAACCAAAAAAGATTGATGTTATATCACTAGAACACATGATTTATATTAAGCTTCAAATAAGTTGCTTCTCCATATTGATCCAACATAACAATGCATGAACTGAACCTAACAGTACTAGGACGTGTACAGTGGAAGAACAGTTGTCCTGAAGACTTCTGGGAATCATAAACTTATTTTAAGACAATAAACCCATCAGTGGACAGACCATATTATATAACATTAAATATAAATACAACTGATTTATCACTAAAGTATAAATGTTGTTTTAATATGATATCACATGATGTGTCAGCATTACATTATCTTTTAAATGTGCATTCTGTTTTCCATGATTATATACTATGGGGTACCAGGATAACAACATTTTTTTATTTTATTTATGCAGATGGATGTTAATCTCCGGAGAAGTCCTCAAAATCGCCCTAAAAAACTAACAACCTTAAAGCCTTCGGCAACTACCGAATATGGAAATTCCTCACATAATTTGACCACTTAAACATTGTTAGCTTACACTTTGCTTCTAAGTGTCTCTGGCCTAACTTAATTTACTAGTTGTGCACACTGCAATGATACATTTGGACGTATGCATTGATATTGTGTGTAATACACAGAAAACCAATTGTTTGGTATGAGTTTTTATTTGGTTACTGTTTGGTTACTGTTCTTAACCAAAAGTCTTCAGGGATTTGGAAGGTATTGACATTCATGGATATATATATATATATATATATATATATATATATATATATATATATATATATATATATTTGTGTGTATGTAGTTCCTTTTTTTAACATTTTCTGCTTTATAATAGGTAAATCATTTTTGTTTCCACATTTTTAAATAATGGGTAAATGGGAAATCTTAGCACTGATATTGTATCCCTTACAAAATGCACACACTTGTTGTTAAACAGAATTACCAATGTACTGTATTGGAGTTAAATTAGTTTATTCTGATTAAAATCACTCTTTTTGGTTTGCTTTTTAATCTACTTTCAAGTGATGGTAAACTTTCTTATTTATAAACAGATCCAGAATGTTAGAAATATAGTAGATACAGTTTTATTCATCAGTTGTAACGAAGTTGTGCTTTAACTTTTCAATGTAGCGCTGAAATTTAAATACCCCGCACTCTGGCCGGATTTGTTTATACAAAGGGGAAAGTTTACCATCAGTTTCGGTCTTGTAGGGATGTGCTCAATGCGATAGTCATACAGGGCACCAACACAAGCATTCAGACATAGACTGTGGAGTCCTTTGTTTGTGATGCTTTAATCCACTGCTATACTATCAGCATTAAACCAGAGGCAACTATCCACATTCCCAGTATTACAGAAACCAAAGCTTTATTAACATTTCTTAAAAATAACAGAAACCACTCTCTAAAACACATTCTCTCTCTAGCACTCACACTTATATCTTTATATAAATAAACCATTCTTGTGATATTAATCTTTAATACTGTGTTAGCTCTTCTGCCACTATTTGCAGCTATTATCAGTTTCTTTGGTGTTCTGTTTTAATATTAGTTCATTAATATGGGCATCACCTTGGTAAGCATGACAGTGTATGTATATATCCCTTCCTGCATATGACCCTTCTAAGTACAGTTTCAAGAAGCTACTAAGAAAACTGGAAAGACTTTTTCCCTCCAATTTATAGGCAGATGAGGGCCAGAAAACTTTATTTCTAAGCGTATTACTTGGCTTAATATCAGCTTTTAGAAGCCAGCGTTAAATGTATATATTGTGGTTTTCCTTGCATACTTTTTCACTATATCGACCAGTTGAATGTGTTTGCACTAAAGCATGAAGCAGTTGGTGGAAAAGTCTTTTAGACCATTGTTCTGTTACCTACACAGAGATTTTCTACCAGTACATTTTGTTTTTCACACTGAAAGAGGAAACATTAAGACTGTTCAAGCTTGGCACACATTTTTGATTTGTGCTTAAAGGGACATGAAACCCAAAACTTTTCTTTCATGATTCAGATCATCAATTTTAAAGAACTTTCCAATTTTCTTCTATTATCTAATTTGCTTCAATCTTTTGGTATTGTTTGTTGAAGGAGCAGCAATGCACTACTGGTAGCTAGCTGAAAGCCAATGACACGAGGCATACTGTATATGTGCAGACACCAATCAGCAGCTTCTGAGCATACATAGGGACATGGGTTTCATGTCCCTTTAAGGGTTGTGGTCAAGCCCCGTTCTCCACTCTCTCCAAATAGGTATGAACTGACTAAAGCAGGAAGGGGTATACGTGTGATAGGGATAGAGTTTCCCAACCCTTCAGAGGCATTTTTATCTTCTACCGGGGTCATAGGCCATCTATCCACCAGTACTAATATAACTCTACTTTGAGGGTGAAGATATAGATTTAAATGTATATAAATCTGTTGTTTGGCATGAAATAAACATTTTTAAGGCAAATTTTTTTGGAATTTGAAACCAAAGGGAATTAGCCTCACCCCCTTCTTGTCACATTTTTGTTGGTAACTGCGGAGAGCCTCCTCATCCTTTGCCATTCACTAATGGGAACAAGGATTTCTCCAACATAGGTGTGTCCGGTCCACGGCGTCATCCTTACTTGTGGGATATTCTCTTCCCCAACAGGAAATGGCAAAGAGCCCAGCAAAGCTGGTCACATGATCCCTCCTAGGCTCCGCCTACCCCAGTCATTCTCTTTGCCGTTGTACAGGCAACATCTCCACGGAGATGGCTTAGAGTTTTTTAGTGTTTAACTGTAGTTTTTATTATTCAATCAAGAGTTTGTTATTTTAAAATAGTGCTGGTATGTACTATTTACTCAGAAACAGAAAAGAGATGAAGATTTCTGTTTGTATGAGGAAAATGATTTTAGCACCGTAACTAAAATCCATGGCTGTTCCACACAGGACTGTTGAGAGCAATTAACTTCAGTTGGGGGAACAGTGTGCAGTCTCTTGCTGCTTGAGGTATGACACATTCTAACAAGACGATGTAATGCTGGAAGCTGTCATTTTTCCCTATGGGATCCGGTAAGCCATGTTTATTACGATGGTAAATAAGGGCTTCACAAGGGCTTATTAAGATTGTAGACTTTTCTGGGCTAAATCGATTCAGTTTTAAAACATATTTAGCTTTGAGGAATCATTTTATCTGGGTTTATGGATATTATAATATCGGCAGGCACTGTATTAGACACCTTATTTCTCTGGGGCTTTCCCAAAGCATAAGCAGAGTCTCATTTTCGCGCCGGTGTGGCGCACTTGTTTTTGAGAGGCATGGCATGCAGTCGCATGTGAGAGGAGCTCTGATACTTAGAAAAGACTTTCTGAAGGCGTCATTTGGTATCGTATTCCCCTTTGGGCTTGGTTGGGTCTCAGCAAAGCAGATACCAGGGACTGTAAAGGGGTTAAAGTGTTAAAACGGCTCCGGTTCCGTTATTTTAAGGGTTAAAGCTTCCAAATTTGGTGTGCAATACTTTTAAGGCTTTAAGACACTGTGGTGAAAATTTGGTGAATTTTGTACAATTCCTTCATGTTTTTTCGCAATTGCAGTAATAAAGTGTGTTCAGTTTAAAATTTAAAGTGACAGTAACGGTTTTATTTTAAAACGTTTTTTGTACTTTATTATCAAGTTTATGCCTGTTTAACATGTCTGAACTACCAGATAGACTGTGTTCTGAATGTGGGGAAGCCAGAATTCCTGTTCATTTAAATAAATGTGATTTATGTGATAATGACAATGATGCCCAAGATGATTCCTCAAGTGAGGGGAGTAAGCATGGTACTGCATCATTCCCTCCTTCGTCTACACGAGTCTTGCCCACTCAGGAGGCCCCTAGTACATCTAGCGCGCCAATACTGCTTACTATGCAACAATTAACGGCTGTAATGGATAATTCTGTCAAAAACATTTTAGCCAAAATGAACCCTTGTCAGCGTAAGCGTGGCTGCTCTGTTTTAGTTACTGAAGAGCATGACGACGCTGATATTAATATCTCTGAAGGGCCCCTAACCCAATCTGAGGGGGCCAGGGAGGTTTTGTCTGAGGGAGAAATTACTGATTCAGGGAACATTTCTCAACAGGCTGAACCTGATGTAATTGCATTTAAATTTAAGTTGGAACATCTCCGCATTCTGCTTAAGGAGGTATTATCCACTCTGGATGATTGTGAAAAGTTGGTCATCCCAGAGAAACTATGTAAAATGGACAAGTTCCTAGAGGTGCCGGAGCTCCCAGAAGCTTTTCCTATACCCAAGCGGGTGGCGGACATTGTTAATAAAGAATGGGAAAGGCCCGGTATTCCTTTCGTCCCTCCCCCCATATTTAAAAAATTGTTTCCTATGGTCGACCCCAGAAAGGACTTATGGCAGACAGTCCCCAAGGTCGAGGGAGCGGTTTCTACTTTAAACAAACGCACCACTATACCCATAGAGGATAGTTGTGCTTTTAAAGATCCTATGGATAAAAAATTAGAAGGTTTGCTTAAAAAGATGTTTGTTCAGCAGGGTTACCTTCTACAACCAATTTCATGCATTGTCCCTGTCACTACAGCCGCATGTTTCTGGTTTGATGAACTGATAAAGGCGCTCGATAGTGATTCTCCTCCTTATGAGGAGATTATGGACAGAATCAATGCTCTCAAATTGGCTAATTCTTTCACCCTAGACGCCACTTTGCAATTGGCTAGGTTAGCGGCTAAGAATTCTGGGTTTGCTATTGTGGCGCGCAGAGCGCTTTGGTTGAAATCTTGGTCGGCTGACGCATCTTCCAAGAACAAGCTACTAAACATTCCTTTCAAGGGGAAAACGCTGTTTGGCCCTGACTTGAAAGAGATTATCTCGGATATCACTGGGGGTAAGGGCCACGCCCTTCCTCAGGATCGGCCTTTCAAGGCGAAAAATAGACCCAATTTTCGTCCCTTTCGTAAAAACGGACCAGCCCAAAGTGCTACGTCCTCTAAGCAAGAGGGTAATACTTCTCAAGCCAAGCCAGCTTGGAGACCAATGCAAGGCTGGAACAAGGGAAAGCAGGCCAAGAAGCCTGCCACTGCTACCAAGACAGCATGAAATATTGGCCCCCGATCCGGGACCGGATCTGGTGGGGGGCAGACTCTCTCTCTTCGCTCAGGCTTGGGCAAGAGATGTTCTGGATCCTTGGGCGCTAGAAATAGTCTCCCAGGGTTATCTTCTGGAATTCAAGGGACTTCCCCCAAGGGGGAGGTTCCACAGGTCTCAGTTGTCTTCAGACCACATAAAAAGACAGGCGTTCTTACATTGTGTAGAAGACCTGTTAAAAATGGGAGTGATTCATCCTGTTCCACTAAGAGAACAAGGGATGGGGTTCTACTCCAATCTGTTCATAGTTCCCAAAAAAGAGGGAACGTTCAGACCAATCTTAGATCTCAAGATCTTAAATAAGTTTCTCAAGGTTCCATCTTTCAAGATGGAAACCATTCGAACTATTCTTCCTTCCATCCAGGAGGGTCAATTCATGACCACGGTGGATTTAAAGGATGCGTATCTACATATTCCTATCCACAAGGAACATCATCGGTTCCTAAGGTTTGCATTCCTGGACAAGCATTACCAGTTCGTGGCGCTTCCTTTCGGATTAGCCACTGCTCCAAGGATTTTCACAAAGGTACTAGGCTCCCTTCTAGCGGTGCTAAGACCAAGGGGCATTGCAGTAGTACCTTACCTGGACGACATTCTGATTCAAGCGTCGTCCCTTCCTCAAGCAAAGGCTCACACGGACATTGTCCTGGCCTTTCTCAGATCTCACGGCTGGAAAGTGAACGTGGAAAAGAGTTCTCTATCCCCGTCAACAAGGGTTCCCTTCTTGGGAACAATTATAGACTCTTTAGAAATGAGGATCTTTCTAACAGAGGCCAGAAAAACAAAACTTCTAGACTCTTGTCGGATACTTCATTCCGTTCCTCTTCCTTCCATAGCTCAGTGCATGGAAGTGATCGGGTTGATGGTAGCGGCGATGGACATAGTTCCTTTTGCGCGCATTCATCTAAGACCATTACAACTGTGCATGCTCAGTCAGTGGAATGGGGACTATACAGACTTCTCTCCGAAGATACAAGTAAATCAGAGGACCAGAGACTCACTCCGTTGGTGGCTGTCCCTGGACAATCTGTCTCAAGGGATGACGTTCCGCAGACCAGAGTGGGTCATTGTCACGACCGACGCCAGTCTGATGGGCTGGGGCGCGGTCTGGGGATCCCTGAAAGCTCAGGGTCTTTGGTCTCGGGAAGAATCTCTTCTACCGATAAATATTCTGGAACTGAGAGCGATATTCAATGCTCTCAAGGCCTGGCCTCGGCTAGCGAGGACCAAGTTCATACGGTTTCAATCAGACAACATGACAACTGTTGCGTACATCAACCATCAGGGGGGAACAAGGAGTTCCCTAGCGATGGAAGAAGTGACCAAAATCATTCTATGGGCGGAGTCTCACTCCTGCCACCTGTCTGCTATCCACATCCCAGGAGTGGAAAATTGGGAAGCGGATTTTCTGAGTCGTCAGACATTGCATCCGGGGGAGTGGGAACTCCATCCGGAAATCTTTGCCCAAGTCACTCACCTGTGGGGCATTCCAGACATGGATCTGATGGCCTCTCGTCAGAACTTCACAGTTCCTTGCTACGGGGCCAGATCCAGGGATCCCAAGGCGGCTCTAGTGGATGCACTAGTAGCACCTTGGACCTTCAAACTAGCTTATGTGTTCCCGCCATTTCCTCTCATCCCCAGGCTGGTAGCC
Source organism: Bombina bombina (assembly GCF_027579735.1). Taxonomy (NCBI): domain Eukaryota; kingdom Metazoa; phylum Chordata; class Amphibia; order Anura; family Bombinatoridae; genus Bombina; species Bombina bombina. Next base: position 177,720,932 of record NC_069500.1, read on the forward strand.
AGGATCAATCAGGAGAGGGCGTCGGTGATCTTGATAGCTCCTGCGTGGCCACGCAGGACTTGGTATGCAGATCTGGTGAATATGTCATCGGCTCCACCTTGGAAGCTACCTTTGAGACGAGACCTTCTTGTTCAAGGTCCGTTCGAACATCCGAATCTGGTTTCACTCCAGCTGACTGCTTGGAGATTGAACGCTTGATTTTATCGAAGCGAGGATTCTCAGATTCTGTTATCGATACTCTTGTTCAGGCCAGAAAGCCTGTAACTTGAAAGATTTACCACAAAATTTGGAAAAAATATATCTGTTGGTGTGAATCTAAAGGATTCCCTTGGGACAAGGTTAAGATTCCTAGGATTCTATCCTTCCTTCAAGAAGGATTGGAAAAAGGATTATCTGCTAGTTCCCTGAAGGGACAGATTTCTGCCTTGTCGGTATTACTTCACAAAAAGCTGGCAGCTGTGCCAGATGTTCAAGCCTTTGTTCAGGCTCTGGTTAGAATCAAGCCTGTTTACAAACCTTTGACTCCTCCTTGGAGTCTCAATTTAGTTCTTTCAGTTCTTCAGGGGGTTCCGTTTGAACCCTTACATTCCGTTGATATTAAGTTATTATCTTGGAAAGTTTTGTTTTTAGTTGCGATTTCTTCTGCTAGAAGAGTCTCAGAATTATCTGCTCTGCAGTGTTCTCCTCCTTATCTGGTGTTCCATGCAGATAAGGTGGTTTTACGTACTAAACCTGGTTTTCTTCCAAAAGTTGTTTCTAACAAAAACATTAACCAGGAGATTATCGTACCTTCTCTGTGTCCAAAACCAGTTTCAAAGAAGGAACGTTTGTTGCACAATTTGGATGTTGTTCGCGCTCTAAAATTCTATTTAGATGCTACAAAGGATTTTAGACAAACATCTTCCTTGTTTGTTGTTTATTCAGGTAAAAGGAGAGGTCAAAAAGCAACTTCTACCTCTCTCTCTTTTTGGATTAAAAGCATCATCAGATTGGCTTACGAGACTGCCGGACGGCAGCCTCCCGAAAGAATCACAGCTCATTCCACTAGGGCTGTGGCTTCCACATGGGCCTTCAAGAACGAGGCTTCTGTTGATCAGATATGTAGGGCAGCGACTTGGTCTTCACTGCACACTTTTACCAAATTTTACAAGTTTGATACTTTTGCTTCTTCTGAGGCTATTTTTGGGAGAAAGGTTTTGCAAGCCGTGGTGCCTTCCATTTAGGTGACCTGATTTGCTCCCTCCCTTCATCCGTGTCCTAAAGCTTTGGTATTGGTTCCCACAAGTAAGGATGACGCCGTGGACCGGACACACCTATGTTGGAGAAAACAGAATTTATGTTTACCTGATAAATTTCTTTCTCCAACGGTGTGTCCGGTCCACGGCCCGCCCTGGTTTTTTAATCAGGTCTGATAATTTATTTTCTTTAACTACAGTCACCACGGTACCATATGGTTTCTCCTATGCAAATATTCCTCCTTAACGTCGGTCGAATGACTGGGGTAGGCGGAGCCTAGGAGGGATCATGTGACCAGCTTTGCTGGGCTCTTTGCCATTTCCTGTTGGGGAAGAGAATATCCCACAAGTAAGGATGACGCCGTGGACCGGACACACCGTTGGAGAAAGAAATTTATCAGGTAAACATAAATTCTGTTTTTCTGTTCAGTTTTATACCTCAAGGCTCCCAATGCTCCTGGTAAACTTTGAACTTCCAAATCAATTTGTAATTGCCCTCAATACAAAGTTTTGCTTTATTTTTCCACTATTATCTTATATATTTTCAGTTAGACACAATGCAGATTGTGCAACTGGTTTCAATACTTTTGAATCTAAAAAGAAACATTTTATTTATTGTTGGTAAAGTATGTGCAAGTAGTTCACAAGTTGCTTAGCGCTAAGTGCACAATTGTCTTTCTTAATAAAAATGTTCTGTTTGTCAATTTATATATATATTTATATTATTTTTATACTATACACATTAATAAATTGTCGTCTTCGGGTTTCAAATCGCTATTTTACTAAATGAATAATCTTAAGAGATTTGTATAAGTCAGTTTATTTTCAGGAAATAGCTGCATTTTTTGCATGGCTTTCAGAACTGAAAAAAAATACAGCTGGTTTGTTAAAAAAAAAGCTTCTGTCCATGTTACTGTATATAGCAATAAGTGCAAAAGAAAGCATTCCTTAAAATCTGTTAATCAAAGGTCACAAAACTTAAAATGAACTAATAAAACCAAACCACCATCAACATATTTTTAGGTCACATTTCTCACTTAATCAGGAGCCAGAAATTCTGGGTAGATATATGCATATGAGATTGCAAAATGCATTCATTTTTTTTTTATCACATCCTTGTTTTAAAGTATCCTTTTTATATTGTGTCGTAAAACCCTAAAAACCGTTGGTCACACATTCATACACCTGTCAAATCAATTCCACATACTTTCAGGCTAAGGGACATTGAAGAGATTTTGAGACAAATTCTGGTTCTGGGTGTGAATATATATTCAAGTGCTTTCTTTTTGTGTAATGGGAAATTCTAATTTATTGTACAGTGTATTTTATTTTGATTGAATGCCATAACTTACTGCATGAGTTTGTAGCAGTTCATGTTTGTGTATTATTATAAGGCTTCCGTGATTTGTACTGTATTCTAAAGCTATATGCACTTTGGGGAGAGAACTCTGTTCAGTAATAAGCATCTCAAATCCCTGTAATTGTACAGCACCTATTCACTAATGTATGTACCATCTCTCTCCGTACTTAGTGAAACAATGTTTTTGCCTACACGCTATACCTTCAGTATTCATTGTTTGTACTGTAATAAACAAGAATGTACTTGTAACTATTTGAAAAAAATGCCTATTTTAGTTTTTTTATAATATTATTAAGATTACTTAGCTTCAATTATACTCTTGTTTTTCTACAACTAATCCTTCAAATCAAAGAATAAAAGGTACAAACTATTTTTTCCTTGTGACTTTTTTATTACAAAATATGTTGAGAACTATTCAGTGTTTACTGGGTGCCACCAATCATGGCAAACACACAGTAATGCAGATTATAAATGTCGACTACACAAATTCAGTATGGGTAGACCACGGAAATCATGACCACGACATACTTGCATTTTCATTATTCAGTTACAGTAGTTTCAAATTCTTAAACAAGATTTATATAAAAATTTGTGTATTCAAGATCATTTGCACAGGTTTTACATGAAATAAAAGTTCCAAAAATCCAGTTTTGAAACACTTTGATTTACAGTTTCTAGAACCTCATGCTACAATCTTCTTACAGTAATAGATATTTGACAAAGAGTCTCATTCTGTACAGGGACATTTAGAACTCCTGCCAATATTTTTTATTTAACTCGTCACTTAGCAGTTTACAGTGTGAGAACTGTTAAAATCATGTTTTAGAAGATGAGAGAAGTTGTGGCCACTTTCTTCTTATGGAAATTACATTTCCTGCAGATGAAAATCTCACCAGAAAAAAACAGGTTTTCTTAATGAATTAAAGGGTTATGAAACTTCTAAGGAACAGGTACGACTTAATAATTAGCCCCAGCTATTAGGCTCATAGTCCGGACAGAGATGTGACTCCAGCAGTCTCCTGATTGAGGGACAACGATCCCGCAGAAGACTCTCCCCACTGAGAAATCCTGGCCGGCCACCATCTTAACATGCTTGCGGCCTAGGAAGGAGCACGGCGAACTCGACGATCTAACTACGAAGACATAGCAGCGACGGCAAGTGATGGCAGATTGCACCACACAATACAAATTGGCAGCCAGAGACACAGGCCTTAACATCAGCTCCTAAACACAACGCTGCACATATGGCAGGACCAGAAATAACATAATTTATGTACGAATTTACCTGATAAATTAATTTCTTTCATATTGGCAAGAGTCCATGAGCTAGTGACGTATGGTATATACAATCCTACCAGGAGGGGCAAAGTTTCCCAAACCTCAAAATGCCTATAAATACACCCCCACCACACCCACAATTAAGTTTAACGAATAGCCAAGAAGTGGGGTGATAAGAAAGGAGCAAAACGCATCAACAAGGAATTGGAATAATTGTGCTTTATACAAAAAAAAATCATAACCACCATAAAAAGGGTGGGTCTCATGGACTCTTGCCAATATGAAAGAAATTAATTTATCAGGTAAATTCTTACATAAATTATGTTTTCTTTCATGTAATTGGCAAGAGTCCATGAGCTAGTGACGTATGGGATAACAAATACCCAAGATGTGGAACTCCACGCAAGAGTCACTAGAGAGGGAGGGATAAAAATAAAGACAGCCAATTCCACTGAAAAATTAATCCACAACCCAAATCAAAAGTTTTAATCTTTATAATGAAAAAAACTGAAATTAGAAGCAGAAGAATCAATCTGAAACAGCTTCAAAAAGTACTTTTCTACCAAAAACTGCTTCTGAAGAAGAGAAAACATCAAAATGGTAGAATTTAGTAAAAGTATGCAAAGAAGACCAAGTTGTTGCTTTGCAAATCTGATCAACAGAAGCTTCATTCTTAAAAGCCCAGGAAGTGGAAACTGACCTAGTAGAATGAGCTGTAATCCTCTGAGGCGGGGATTTACCCGACTCCAAATAAGCATGATGAATCAAAAGCTTTAACCACGATGCCAAAGAAATGGCAGAAGCCTTCTGACCTTTCCTAGAACCAGAAAAGATAACAAATAGACTAGAAGTCTTCCTGAAATCTTTAGTAGCTTCAACATAATATTTTAAAGCTCTTACCACATCCAAAGAATGTAAAGATCTCTCCAGAGAATTCTTCGGATTAGGAGACAAAGAAGGGACAACAATTTCTCTACTAATGTTGTTGGAGTTCACAACTTTAGGTAAAAATTTAAACTAAGTCCGCAAAACCGCCTTATCCTGATGAAAAATCAGAAAAGGAGACTCACAAGAAAGAGCACATAATTCAGAAACTCTTCTAACAGAAGAGATGGCCAAAAGGAACAATACTTTCCAAGAAAGTAATTTAATGTCCAGAGAATGCATAGGCTCAAACGGAGGAGCCTGTAAAGCCTTCAGGGTTATGAAACTTCTATTACCAAATGTGTTTTGTTCCCATGTTATTCTTTGTTGAAGAGATACTTAGGTAGGTGTCTGGAGCACTACATGGCAGGAAATAGTGCTGCAGTCTAGTGCTCTTGCAAATGTATAACATTCTTGCAAACCTGCTGCCGTATAGTGCTCCAGACACATGCATGCTCTTGATCTTACGTCCCTGCTTTACAACAAAAGATACCAAGAAAATGGAGAACATTTGATAATAAAAGATAGATATTAGAAAGTTGTTTAAAATTGCATGCTGTATCTAAATCATGAACAAAAAAAGTTGGGTTTCATGTCCCTTTACTCATTTTGAAAAATAGTTTTCTAAAATATTAAAAGTTTGGCCGGAGCTTGGCAAAGCAGGCAAATGGCCGCATAGACACACAGCTCCGTGACAACTATCGGACCACAACCCTTAAAGGAACAGGGTACGACTTAATAATTAGCCCCAGCTATTAGGCTCATAGTCCAGACACAGATGTGACTCCAGCAGTCTTCCTATTAAGGGACAACGATCCCGCAGAAGACTTTCTCCCCACTGAGAAATCCTGGCCGGCCACCATCTTAACATGCTTGCGGCCTAGGAAGGAGCACAGCAAACTCGACCATCTAACTACAAAGACATAGCAGCGACAGCAAGTGATGGCAGATTGCACCACACAATACAAATTGGCAGCCAGAGACACAGGCCTTAACATCAGCTCCTAAACACAACGCTGCACATATGGCTGGACCAGAAATAACATAATTTATGTACGAATTTACCTGATAAATTAATTTTTTTCATATTGGCAAGAGTCCATGAGCTAGTGACGTATGGTATATACAATCCTACCAGGAGGGGCAAAGTTTCCCAAACCTCAAAATGCCTATAAATACACCCCCACCACACCCACAATTCAGTTTAACGAATAGCCAAGAAGTGGGGTGATAAGAAAGGAGCAAAAAGCATCAACAAGGAATTGGAATAATTGTGCTTTATACAAAAAAAATCATAACCACCATAAAAAGGGTGGGTCTCATGGACTCTTGCCAATATGAAAGAAATTAATTTATCAGGTAAATTCTTACATAAATTATGTTTTCTTTCATGTAATTGGCAAGAGTCCATGAGCTAGTGACGTATGGGATAACAAATACCCAAGATGTGGAACTCCACGCAAGAGTCACTAGAGAGGGAGGGATAAAAATAAAGACAGCCAATTCCACTGAAAAATTAATCCACAACCCAAATCAAAAGTTTTAATCTTTATAATGAAAAAAACTGAAATTAGAAGCAGAAGAATCAATCTGAAACAGCTTCAAAAAGTACTTTTCTACCAAAAACTGCTTCTGAAGAAGAGAAAACATCAAAATGGTAGAATTTAGTAAAAGTATGCAAAGAAGACCAAGTTGCTGCTTTGCAAATCTGATCAACAGAAGCTTCATTCTTAAAAGCCCAGGAAGTGGAAACTGACCTAGTAGAATGAGCTGTAATCCTCTGAGGCGGGGATTTACCCGACTCCAAATAAGCATGATGAATCAAAAGCTTTAACCACGATGCCAAAGAAATGGCAGAAGCCTTCTGACCTTTCCTAGAACCAGAAAAGATAACAAATAGACTAGAAGTCTTCCTGAAATCTTTAGTAGCTTCAACATAATATTTCAAAGCTCTTACTACATCCAAAGAGGATTAGGAGACAAAGAAGGGACAACAATTTCTCTACTAATGTTGTTGGAGTTCACAACTTTAGGTAAAAATTTAAACGAAGTCCGCAAAACCGCCTTATCCTGATGAAAAATCAGAAAAGGAGACTCACAAGAAAGAGCAGATAATTCAGAAACTCTTCTAGCAGAAGAGATGGCCAAAAGGAACAATACTTCCAAGAAAGTAATTTAATGTCCAGAGAATGCATAGGCTCCAACGGAGGAGCCTGTAAAGCCTTCAGGGTTATGAAACTTCTATTACCAAATGTGTTTTGTTCCCATGTTATTCTTTGTTGAAGAGATACTTAGGTAGGTGTCTGGAGCACTACATGGCAGGAAATAGTGCTGCAGTCTAGTGCTCTTGCAAATGTATAACATTCTTGCAAACCTGCTGCCATATAGTGCTCCAGACACATGCATGCTCTTGATCTTACATCCCTGCTTTACAACAAAAGATACCAAGAAAATGGAGAACATTTGATAATAAAAGATAGATATTAGAAAGTTGTTTAAAATTGCATGCTGTATCTAAATCATGAACAAAAAAAGTTGGGTTTCATGTCCCTTTACTCATTTTGAAAAATAGTTTTCTAAAATATTAAAAGTTTGGGCGGAGCTTGGCAAAGCAGGCAAATGGCCGCATAGACACACAGCTCCGTGACAACTATCGGACCACAACCCTTAAAGGAACAGGGTACGACTTAATAATTAGCCCCAGCTATTAGGCTCATAGTCCGGACACAAATGTGACTCCAGCAGTCTCCCTATTGAGGGATAACGATCCCGCAGAAGACTTTCTCCCCACTGAGAAATCCTGGCCGGCCACCATCTTAACATGCTTGCGGCCTAGGAAGGAGCACAGCAAACTCGACCATCTAACTACGAAGACAGCAAGTGATGGCAGATTGCACCACACAATACAAATTGGCAGCCAGAGACACAGGCCTTAACATCAGCTCCTAAACACAATGCTGCACACATGACTGGACCAGAAATAACATAATTTATGTACGAATTTACCTGATAAATTAATTTCTTTCATATTGGCAAGAGTCCATGAGCTAGTGACGTATGGGATATACAATCCTACCAGGAGGGGCAAAGTTTCCCAAACCTCAAAATGCCTATAAATACACCCCCACCACACCCACAATTCAGTTTAACGTATAGCCAAAAAGTGGGGTGATAAGAAAGGAGCAAAAAGCATCAACAAGGAATTGGAATAATTGTGCTTTATACAAAAAAAAATCATAACCACTATAAAAAGGGTGGGTCTCATGGACTCTTGCCAATATGAAAGAAATGAATTTATCAGGTAAATCTTTACATAAATTATGTTTTCTTTCATGTAATTGGCAAGAGTCCATGAGCTAGTGACGTATGGGATAACAAATACCCAAGATGTGGAACTCCACGCAAGAGTCACTAGAGAGGGAGGGATAAAAATAAAGACAGCCGATTCCGCAGAAAAATTAATCCACAACCCAAATCAAAAGTTTTAATCTTTATAATGAAAAAACTGAAATTATAATCAGAAGAATCAATCTGAAACAGCTTCATAAAGTACTTTTCTACCAAAAACTGCTTCTGAAGAAGAGAAAACATCAAAATGGTAGAATTTAGTAAAAGTATGCAAAGAAGACCAAGTTGCTGCTTTGCAAATCTGATCAACAGAAGCTTCATTCTTAAAAGCCCAGGAAGTGGAAACTGACCTAGTAGAATGAGCTGTAATCCTCTGAGGCGGGGATTTACCCGACTCCAAATAAGCATGATGAATCAAAAGCTTTAAACAATATGCCAAAGAAATGGCAGAAGCCTTCTGACCTTTCCTAGAACCAGAAAAGATAACAAATAGACTAGAAGTCTTCCTGAAATCTTTAGTAGCTTCAACATAATATTTCAAAGCTCTTACCACATCCAAAGAATGTAAAGATCTCTCCAGAGAATTCTTCGGATTAGGAGACAAAGAAGGGACAACAATTTCTCTACTAATGTTGTTGGAGTTCACAACTTTAGGTAAAAATTTAAACGATGTCCGCAAAACCCCCTTATCCTGATGAAAAATCAGAAAAGGAGACTCACAAGAAAGAGCAGATAATTCAGAAACTCTTCTAGCAGAAGAGATGGCCAAAAGGAACAATACTTTCCAAGAAAGTAATTTAATGTCCAGAGAATGCATAGGCTCAAACGGAGGAGCCTGTAAAGCCTTCAAAACCAAATTAAGACTCCAAGGAGGAGAGATTGATTTAATGACAGGCCTGATATGAACCAAAGCCTGAACAAAACAATGAATATCAGGAAGATTAGCAATTTTTCTGTTGAACAGAACAGAAAGAGCAGAGATTTGTCCTTTCAAGGAACAAACCCTTATCGAAACCATCCTGAAGACACTGTAAAATTCTAGGAATTCTAAAAGAATGCCAAGAGAATTTATGAGAAGAGCACCATGAAATGTAGGTCTTCCAAACTCGATAATAAATCTTTCTAGGCACAGATTAATGAGCCTGCAACATAGTATTAATCACTGAGTCAGAGAAACCTCAATGACTAATGTCATATCCACTGCATTTACCTACTTCTCTAATCTATCCTTTGTTCAGTCTGCCTTTCAACTACTGACCGGAATACCTCCCACTTTATTCCCTATAAAGTGACAAACCTCCTACTTTGCAGTGCTTGGTTATTTCTCACTCAAGCTCATTCGTAACCTCAGAACTCCTGTGATTACCCAAACAGCACTCCTGAACTACTAACCCTCCGCCCACTCACAGAACTAGCGGTGACGTCACACGCATAGACTCACGCATCTAGAGACCGGAGCGCTCCTCTCCAACCGGCACAAACAAACAGACAGAGTTACTAACTCCTGCAGATTTACGTTACTTTCTCATTCTGTGTCATAACATTGCTTCCACTCGGTAAGTTCAGCTGAACCACCAATTAATTCAGTAGCACCATTTTTTCATAATTGCCATCTCATTCATACAAATCACATACCTGAATTAGACCAATAGGTTAGTAACTCTTGGTCAGAAAGTTTCCTACCTTTAAGTGCATATGCTATTCTGATTCTGTGTAACGTTACTACATTTTTATCTGCTAATTTTGTATTTACCATAACGGTACAGTGGTACAGTACTGGGTAGAGCTGACTGCTCAAATGTCCCATCTGCTGACTACCTAAACCTTATATTAATGAGAAGTGTATTTATGAGACTGTACTCCCTGCTGCCATCCTTCATTCATTACAGGATCATTTCTACACCTCCCAACACCTCATTTAAAGCTGCAGTTGCGGTCCAATACTCACATTCCCTTTTATTTGCAGGGATTACTGAGTTGTAGATACTGCCTGACAGTAATAACCAAGCCTTGATTATGGACCCAGCAGCCCTAGTAGCACATGTAGAAGCCCTTACTCAAACAGTAGAGAATCTCTCTAAGGGGTTCACTGCCTTACAAGCTGAGAATACCTCCCTAAAACAATATATAAATGACAAGTTAGAAGCCATTAGATCAGCTCACACTTCACATGAGCCACAACCCAATCCCCCTCAGCCATTCAGTGGACACAGATCAGAATTCAGGGAATTTAGGAATTCCTGTTACTTGTATTTCCAATTAAAACCTAAAACCTATGTTAATGAGCACCTTAAGGTACTCACTACTGTCTCCTACCTCCGTGGAGAACCCCGTATATGGGCCAATTTATTTTTTGAGACTAACGATCCCATACTGTACTCTCTAGAACAATTTTTCAAGGCTATAGGCCAGCTTTACGATGACCCCTACAAACAGCTATTGGCTGAAACTGCTATGAGATCCCTCCGCCAGCACAAAAGACCGGTGGAGGACTACATCGCAGAGTTCAAAAAATGGTCCCCTGACACACAGTGGAATGATCTCTCCTTACGGAATCAATTCCGTTTGGGGCTCTCTGAAACCCTCAAAGATGAGCTAGCCAGGCAGCCACTCCCTGACACCTTGGATAAATTGATTGATATCAGTATAACTTTGGACAGGCGTATAAGAGAGAGACGCTCAGAAAAAGCACATACTGACACAAACATCAAAACTGCAACACCTTCACCCACTACCCACTCACAGAGACCTACACCTAGAGCTGCTGAAACCCCCATGGAACTGGGATTCATCAGAGGACCCCTAACCCCCCAAGAAAAACAGAGGAGGAAAAATCTAGATCTTTGTATGTACTGTGGCGGCATAGATCACTCTGTTAAAGACTGCCTCCAGCTACAACGCAGGAAGGGTAAGCAGTTAACCACTGACCACTGTCTATCAGCTAACCAGATACAAACTAACCATTGCTCCCTTCCTATTCTGTTACAGTGGGAACACCACCGAATCCACTCCAAGGCAATCCTTGACTCCGGTGCCAGCCATAACTACACTGATCACCAGTTCACTGTTGTTAATAAAATACCACTTGTCACAAAAAGCACTCCAAGTGTTCTGCGTTTTGTTGATGGGAAAGAAAATTAGGTCCTATCTTGTACCATACTATCCCTTTAAGGGTTACTACCCAGGGATTACATAAAGAATATGTCACATTCGATGTAATTCCTTCCCCCTTATATCCTGTTATTCTAGGTATCACTTGGTTTCAACAGCACGATCCAACAATAATCTGGTCATCTTCCCAGGTTATCTTTAACTCCTCTTATTGTAAAGATGCCTGTCTACATCAGGAGCAATTATTGTTGGATACTGCTCCTACATTCCCGGATGCTTACTCCTCATTCACTGATGTATTTGATAAAAAGGAATCAACTAATCTGCCCCCACATAGGGTCTATGACTGCCCCATTGATTTGTTACCAGGGGTTGATATACCTTACGGTCACATTTTTCCGTTATCTGAACCAGAATTGGAACATCTCAAGACATACCTAAAATAAAATCTACAGAAGGGTTTCATACGCCCCTCTACCTCTCCAGCCGGAGCAGGAATATTCTTTGTCAAAAATAAAGACCAAAGTCTACGACCTATAATAGATTATAGAGAGCTGAACAAGCGCACAATTAAGAACCGCTACCCCTTGCCTCTCATTCCCCAGCTAATTGACAGGTTACGGGGCGCCACTATTTTCACCAAATTAGATCTAGGAGGCGCCTATAATCTGGTACGCATCAAGGAAGGTCATGAATGGCTAACTGCTTTCCGTACCAGATACGGCTTGTTTGAATACACTGTTATGCCTTTTGGGCTATGCAACGCACCCGCCACTTTTCAGTACTTCATCAACGATATCTTCAAAGACTATTTGTATATCTTCATGGTTATCTATCTCGATGACATCCTCATTTATTCCTCAAACCTCCAAGAACACATCAAACATGTTACCTTGGTTTTGACAAGATTAAGGGATAACTCCCTATATGTTAAACTGGAGAAGTGTACTTTCCATTCCCAGGAAATAAGATTTTTGGATTACAGGATAACCCCAAACGGAATCCAAATGGAAAACGACAAGGTCTCAGCAATTCAGGATTGGCCAGTGCCTAAAACTAAAAGAGAGATCCAGAGATTTATGGGTTTCGCTAACTTCTATAGAAAGTTCATCAAGAACTTCGCTGAATTGACTAGACCCCTAACAAATCTCACAAAGACCACTAGTACTTTAAACTGGAACAATGAACTGCAAGAAGTTTTTGACTTCTTGAAGCATGCATTTACCACAGCTCCGATACTTCGGTTCCCCGAACCTAGTTTACAATATGTGTTAGAAGTGGACGCCTCCAACTATGCTCTGGGAGCAATTCTCTCCCAAAGGACCTCTCCCTCCGATCCTCTGCATCCAGTAGCCTATTATTCACGCTTACTTAATACTGCAGAGGTTAACTACCCCATTGGTGACAAGGAACTACTGGCCATCAAAAGCTCCTTGGAACAATGGAGACATCTCCTGGAAGGAACTTGTTTCCCGATTCTAATCTATACTGACCATAAGAATCTGGAGTATCTGAAAGCTAACCGCACCCTTAGTTCCCGTCAAGTTCGCTGGAACTTATTCCTCTCAAGATTTAACTACCTTATCACCTATAGACCTGCAAATAAAAACAAAAAGGCTGATGCCCTCTCCAGGCAACTAGTTGATCCTTTAACATCCCTGACGGAGTCTTCACTCGTCCCCCCAGATAGGTTTCTAGCCCTAACAGCTGAACAAACAACACGTTTTACAACTGAACAGTCTGCGGATCCTCTAAAACCACTGGATAAGTTAACCCAGCATGATGATGGGTTGTATTATTACCAAGAACGAGTCTATGTACCACCTTCTCTCAGATCAACCGTTCTCCATACACTACACGATTCTCGGTTATCTGGACATCTGGGAATCAATAAGACCCAGGACCTGGTACAAAGATTTTTTTGGTGGCCTACGCTAGTCTCAGACACTGCACATTATGTTCAAACCTGCAAGATTTGTGTAACAACCAAGACTGGGAAAACCTCTCCAGTTGGTTATCTCATTCCTCTACCTACCCCTGAACGTCCGTGGACTGACATAGCTATTGACTTCATTGTCGAGCTCCCAGAATCACACAAATATAACACTATACTTGTGGTCGTTGACTTATTCAGCAAAATGGCTCATTTCATTCCTTTTCATAAGCTACCAACCACATTGGAAACTGTTTCATTAATGTTCAACCATGTATTCAAGCTCCACGGACTTCCACAGTCCATCACCTCAGATAGGGGAACCCAGTTCACCAGCAAATTTTGGAAACAACTATGTGACATGTTGAACATCCATAGACGCCTCAGCACTTCTTTCCATCCTCAAACCAATGGACAGACCGAGAGAACCAACCAATGGTTGGAACAGTACTTGAGATGCTTCATCTCAGCCCGTCAGGACGATTGGGCTCAACTCCTTCCTTATGCGGAATTTGCCTTTAACAATACTGTTCATTCATCGACCATGTACACTCCCTTTTATGTTAACTACGGTTATCATCCCAACTTTGAATGGGAGACCTCTAACTCTAGTTCTTGTCCAGTTGTAAACGAACTGCTCAACACCATTTCAGACACTTTCTCCTTAGTGAAAAGCAACATCGATCTGGCTAAATCCCGTTACAAGTACCATTACGATAAAAGACGACTATCCTCTCCTGCTTATGCTGTAGGAGACTACGCCTGGTTGTCCACCCGTAACCTTCATCTGTCTGTGCCATCCAAGAAATTGTCCTCTAACTATGTTGGACCATTCCCTGTAGTCAAAGTGGTCAATTCCAATGCTGTCACTCTCGCTCTACCCCCGACCATGAAATCTCATCCTACTTTTCACGTTTCTCTTTTGAAACCATATCGGCTACTTCGGAACCATTCTCCTTTGGAACCTGTCATTCCCTTAGTCCCAGATACTTCATTGCAATATGAAGTACACAAGATTTTGGATTCCAGAGTTTCTCACGGACAACTGCAGTATCTCATCCATTGGAAAGGCTATCCAGATTCTGAGGACTCCTGGGAACTGGCTGCCAACCTGTCGGCCCCAAAACTCGTCCGTCAGTTTCATGATCGGTTCCCCGATCGTCCGGCTCCCGATCACCGGAGTTGATCTTTGAGGAGGGGGTCCTGTCATATCCACTGCATTTACCTACTTCTCTAATCTATCCTTTGTTCAGTCTGCCTTTCAACTACTGACAGGAATACCTCCCACTTTATTCCCTATAAAGTGACAAACCTCCTACTTTGCAGTGCTTGGTTATTTCTCACTCAAGCTCATTCGTAACCTCAGAACTCCTGTGATTACCCAAACAGCACTCCTGAACTACTAACCCTCCGCCCACTCACGGAACTAGCGGTGACGTCACACGCATAGACTCACGCATCTAGAGACCGGAGCACTCCTCTCCAACCGGCACAAACAAACAGGCAGAGTTACTAACTCCTGCAGATTTACGTTACTTTCTCATTCTGTGTCATAACATTGCTTCCACTCGGTAAGTTCCGCTGAACCACCAATTAATTCAGTAGCACCATTTTTTCATAATTGCCATCTCATTCATACAAATCACATACCTGAATTAGACCAATAGGTTAGTAACTCTTGGTCAAAAAGTTTCCTACCTTTAAGTGCATATGCTATTCTGATTCTGTGTAACGTTACTACATTTTTATCTGCTAATTTTGTATTTACCATAACAGTACAGTGGTACAGTACTGGGTAGACTTGACTGCTCACATGTCCCATCTGCTGACTACCTGAACCTTATATTAATAAGAAGTGTATTTATGAGACTGTACTCCCTGCTGCCATCCTTCATTCATTACAGGATCATTTCTACACCTCCCAACACCTCATTTAAAGCTGCAGTTGCGGTCCAATACTCACATTCCCTTTTATTTGCAGGGATTACTGAGTTGTAGATACTGCCTGACAACTAAGCACTAAGCGTTCAATCTCCATACCTTCAAATTTAATGATTTGAGATCCTGATGGAAAAACGGGCTTTGAGATAGGTCTGGCCTTAACGGAAGTGGCCAAGGTTGGCAACTGGACATCCGAACAAGATCCGCATAACAAAACCTGTGTGGCCATGCTGGAGCCACCAGTAGTACAAACGAACGTTCCATTATGATATTGGAAATCACTCTTGGAAGAAGAACTAGAGGCGGAAAAATATAAGCAGGTTGATAATTCCAAGGAAGTGTCAATGCATCCACTGCTTCCGCCTGAGGATCCCTGGACCTGGAGAGATACCTGGGAAGTTTCCTGTTTAGATGAGAAGCCATCAGATCTATTTCTGGAAGCCCCCACATCTGAACAATCTGAAAAAACATCTGGGTGAAGAGACCACTCTCCCGGATGTAAAGTCTGACGACTGAGATAATTCGCTTACCAATTGTCTATACCTGGGATATGGACCGCAGAAATTAGACAGGAGCTGGATTCCGCCAAGCAAGTATCCAAGATACTTCTTTCATAGCTTGAGGACTGTGAGTCCCACCCTGATGATTGACATACGCCACGGTTGTGACATTGTCTGTCTGAAAACAAATAAACTGTTCTCTCTTCAGTAGAGGCCAAAACTGAAGAGCTCTGAGAATCACACGGAGTTCCAAAATATTGATTGGTAATCTCGCCTCTTGAGATTTCCAAACCCCCTGCGCTGTCAGAGATCCCCAGACAGCTCCCCAACCTGAAAGACTCGCATCTGTTGTGATCACAGTCAAGGTTGGACAAACAAAAGAGGCCCCTTAAACTAAACGATGGTGATCTAACCACCAAGTCAGAGATAGTCGAACATTGGGATTTAAGGATATTAATTGTGATATATTTGTATAATCCCTGCACCATTGGCTCAGTATACAAAGCTGAAGAGATCTCATGTGAAAACGAGCAAAGGGGATCACGTCCGATGCTGCAGTCATGAGATCTAGAACCTCCATGCACATAGCTACTGAAGGGAATGATTGAAACTGAAGGTTCCGACAAGCTGCAACCAATTTCAGACGTCTCTTGTCTGTTAGAGACAAAGTCATGGATACTGAATCTATTTGGAAACCTAAAAAGGTTACCCTTGTCTGAGGAATCAAAGAACTTTTTGGTAAATTGATCCTCCAACCATGTCTTTGAAGAAACAACACTAGTTGATTTGTGTGAGATTCTGCAGAACGTAAAGACTGAGCAAGTACCAAGATATCGTCCAAATAGTAGGGCACCGAGAAACTTTGAAAATATCCTTGGAGCTGTCGCTAGGCCAAAAGGAAGAGCAACAAATTGGTAATGCTTGCCTAGAAAAGAGAATCTCAGAAACTGATGGTGATCTGGATGAATCGGAATATGAAGATATGCATCCTGTAAGTCTATTGTGGACATTTAATGCCCTTGCTGAACAAAAGGCAGAATAGTCCTTATAGTCACCATCTTGAATGTTGGTATTCTTACATAACGATTCAAAATTTTTAGATTCAGAACTGGTCTGAAAGAATTCTCCTTCTTTGGAACAATGAACAGATTTTAATAAAACCCCAGACCCCGTTCCTGAAAAGGAACTGGCACAATTACCCCAGATAACTCCAGGTCTGAAACACACTTCAGGAAAGCCTGAGCTTTCTCTGAGTTCACTGGAATGCGTAAGAGAAAGAAACTTCTCACAGGCGGTCTTACTTTGAAACCTATTCTGTACCTTTGAGAGACAATGTTCTGAATCCAATGATTTTGGACTGAATTGATCCAAACATCCTTGAAAATTCTTAGTCTGCCCCCTACCAACTGGACTGGAATGAGGGCCGCACCTTCATGCGGACTTGGGGGCTGATTTAGATCTTTTAAATGGCTTTGATTTATTCCAGACTGATGAAGGCTTCCAATTGGAAACCGTTCCTTTAGGGGAAGGATCAGGTTTCTGTTCCTTATTTTGTCGAAAGGAACGGTTAGCAGCCTTAAATTTACCCTTAGATTTTTTATCCTGAGGCAAAAAAGCTCCCTTCCCCCCAGTGAAAGTTGAAATAATCAAATCCAACTGAGAACCAAATAATTTATTACCTTGGAAAGAGAGAGATAGCAACGTTGATTTAGAAGTCATATCAGCATTCCAAGATTTAAGCCATAAAGCTCTTCTAGCTAAAATAGCTAAAGACATATATCTAACATTAATTCTAATGATATCAAAAATGGCATCACAATTGAAAATATTAGCATGTTGAATTAACTTAACAATGCTATACACATTATGATCTGGTACTTGTTGCGCTAAGGTTTCTAACCAAAAAGTTGAAGCAGCTGCAACATCAGCCATAATAGCAGGCCTAAGAAGATGACCTGAACATAAATAAGCCTTCCTTAGATAAGATTCAAGTTTCCTATCTAAAGGATCTTTAAAAGAAGTACTATCTGCCGTAGGAATAGTAGTACGCTTTGCAAGAGTAGAGCTAGCCCCATCATCATTTGGGGATATTTTCCCAAAACTCCAATCTATCAGTCGGCAAAGGATACAGTTTCTTAAACCTTGAAGAAGGAGTAAAAGAAGTACCCAGTCTATTCCATTCCCTAGAAATCACATCTGAAATAGCATCAGGAACTGGAAAACCTCAGGAATAACTACATGAGGTTTAAAAACCGAATTTAAATGTTTATTAGTTTTAATATCAAGAGGACTAGTCTCCTCCATATCTAATGCAATCAACACCTCTTTTAATAAGGAACGAATATACTCCATTTTAAACAAATATGAAGATTTGTCAGTGTCAATATCTGAGGCAGAATCTTCTGAACCAGATAGATCCTCATCAGAGATAGATAAATCAGAATGTTGTCAGTCATTTAATAATTCATCAATTTTATGAGAAGTTTTAAAAGACCTTTTACGTTTATTAGAAGGCGGTATGACAGACAAAGTCTTCTGAATGGAATTAGAAACAAATTCTCTCACATTAACAGGAATATCCTGAGCATTAGATGTTGATGGACCAGCAACAGGTAATGGATTTCTACTAATGGAAATATTGTCTGCATGTAAAAGTTTGTCATGACAACTATCACAAACTACAGCCGGAGGAACAGTTACCACAAGTTTACAACAAATGCACTTAGCTTTGGTAGAACCGACATCAGGCAGCAGGATTCCAGTAGTAGATTCTGAGAAAGGGTCAGTTTGACACATCTTGCAATATGTAAGAGAAAAAAACAACATATAGAGCAAAATTATCAATTTCCTTATATGACAGTTTCAGGAATGGGAAAGAAATGCAAAACAAAATAAGCCTCTGTAAACCAGAAGCAAAAAGAAAAGTCTTAAATAATGTCAAAAGTTTGGCGCCAAGTATGACGCCCACAACTGACGAAATTCTCGCGCCAAAAAGTCTTGCGCCAAGAATGACGCAATAAATTATAGCATTTTGCACTCCCGCGAGCCTAACAGCCGGCAATTTAGAAAAGAGAGTCAATTTGAAAACTTAAGGTAAGAATTTTTTTATTTTTATATATATATATATATATATATATATATATATATATATATATATATATATATATGCATTTCCCAAATATGAAACTGACAGTCTGCAAAAAGGAAATATACTGATAAACCTGAATCATGGCAAATATAAGTACAAACATATATTTAGAACTTTAAATATAAAGTGCCAAACCATAGCTGAGAGTGTCTTAAATAAAGGAAACATACCAAAAGACACTCATCTACATAAAGTAGATAGCCAAACCTGTACTGAAACGAGAATCAGCAGAGGTAATGGTATATAAGAGTATATCGTCGATCTGAAAAGGGAGGTAGGAGATGAATCTCTACAACTGATAACAGAGAACCTATGAAATAGATCCCCATTAGGATGACCATTGTATTCAATAGGTAATACTCCCTTCACATCCCTCTGTCATTCACTGCACTCTGAAAGGAACCGGGCTTCAAAAAAAGCTGAGAAGCGCATATCAACGTAGAACTCTACCACAAACTTACTTCACCACCTCCATAGGAGGCAAAGTTTGTAAAAACTGAATTGCGGGTGTGGTGGGGGTGTATTTATAGGTATTTTGAGGTTTGGGAAACTTTGCCCCTCCTGGTAGGATTGTATATCCCATACGACACTAGCTCATTGACTCTTGCCAATTACATGAAAGAACTAAGCCTAAACATATGCCCAGGATAACCGCCTAAGCACACGCTGCAATACCAGCCAGGAAAAATCTATCTCAGGTATACTTAACCTTTACTATATGCCAAAGGACTATGCTCATATATAAAATGTATAACTACATCAATAAACAGCCGCATACAAGGATATAAATTATGCTATACCCATTGTTACCATCAATGACGCACTACACAAAAGATGCATCCTAGGAATATAACACTATGTACTAACATACAATATTCACTCTAAAAGAGGCCTGTGTCAATATAGCTCCTGAATATACGCTTTATCACACACAAGCCTATTAAACACTAGTTAAGTCATAACACAGATACCAACCTATGCAAGTGGTGTAGTTTACAGCTGGACTAAATACCTATTACTATCATTGCATCAAAAAGCCACATAACCCAACTTATCATAATGGCGTAAAAAAATAAAGTAGACAGACAGTCTAAAGCTCATACCACCTCCACAGCTTCGGTCAGTTCCTTTTTCCAGCTTGCAGAAAATTCATCCCAAGCTGCCACAGACGACCAGACCATAAATGAACTAACACAAGACATACCACAAGCCACACCACTTTCAATCGAATATATGACTCAACATATGACTCAACGTAAGCAAGATATTGCTAAATTACCAACGAAAGAAGATTTTGACTCTCTCAAATCTCTTATTACTTCTGAACTATCGAACATGCAACGAGACATTACAGACCTTGGCAAAGAGTTCAATCCAACAAAAGAAAAGATGGACCTACATCTCCCAATAAGGAGAACACTTGATTCAGGAGAAATCTACCATCTTTGTTTCTGAGACTTAGTGTATGTGGTCATATATACGAAAATTTCTAACTATGTCAACTATCATATAGATTAGATTTAATAAACACAACCCGCACACACTAGCAGTACATACCTGCTTGATCTACAATGTCACAGGATAAGACATGAGATACTCTCCTAAATGACTTTTTCTTTTATTCACTATACTATGTATATACATAATAGTCCTAGTAGTTACAGAGTTACATTGATAATGTTACTTGTAAAAAATATACTTAAAGGTCCCAATAGTTGTCGGACCTCACCCTTTTAAACAATTGTTATAAATTATCTTACGGTTCTTATTCAAGAACCACTGTTTTATTGTTACTGTTTTATTTGTTGTATTATCTGTTTAACTTTTTGTATTGTATGGCAACGTATAGTATGTATATACATAATAGTCCTAGTAGTTACAGAGTTACATTGATAATGTTACTTGCAAAAAATATACTTAAAGGTCCCAATAGTTGTCGGACCTCACCCTTTTAAACAATTGTTATAAATTATCTTACGGTTCTTATTCAAGAACCACTGTTTTATTGTTACTGTTTTATTTGTTGTATTATCTGTTTAACTTTTTGTATTGTATGGCAACGTATATCTGCTAAACTTTCATATGACCCAAAACAAGCACTTGACATATTTAACACTACTACAACACTTCAACTAAACACAATAACCCTATGGCCACATTAGATTAAACAAAAATTAATTTCCTTACAGTTAACTCAAAGGGTTTAAACAGCCCATATTAAAGAAACATAGCCATTAAAGATTTTTCCAATAAAAAAGGATATATAATTTTGTTGCAAGAATCACATTTCATAAAGGGTAAAGAACCCAATACTTTATAAATTTGGCACTGCATTTTACGCCTCAAACACTGTCAAAACTAACGGAGTAGGAATACTTATTAAAAAAGGAATCCCTTTTCAGCTACACAATGCTCATGGAGATAATGAAGGCAGATACCTGATCCTAATCGGGAAACTATATAACTTAACCGTTACACTGGCATGTATCTATGCCCCCAACACAAACGTATTACTACCTTTACAGACAAACTATTAGAAACAGCAAAAGGCCTACTTATTATAGGTGATGATCTCAATACAACTTTAGAACCCCTAATAGATATATCTAACAGCACCTCCTCCACTCCACATAGAATAATTAACAAAATTAAACATCAACTAAAAGACCTTGTCGTCCATTATACCTGGAGAATTCATCACCCTGATTCTAAGGATTATACTTTTTATTTCCCACCCCCATGCACGATTCTCCCGAATTGACTATTTCTTTCTCGATCACCAATACCATATATATTGAGGATTAATGAAGAACTTTTGAACCACCCACTTTATAGTGAAAAATTTGAAAATCATTAATAGAATACTTTTCCATCAACATAGGTTATACATCCAATTTTCAAACAATATGGAAAGCCCACAAAAGCAACATGAGAGGGGAACTGATAAGTGCCAACTCACATTATAATAAACAACAAAGAATAGCCCTACATTCCCTCAATACAATTTCACACTTAGAATCTAAACTTAAATAAAAACCTCAATACAGAACTACAAACAGACACAAATCCAACCACTTTTAGGGGAGAGAATGCAAACAATTGACTTTTAAACTCCGTCAAACCTATTATGAAGACAACAATAAGTGTAGTAAAGTTTTTGCGAGAAAAATAAAACATAGAATAAATAGATCATACATTCTCTCGATCAAATCTCATATCACACTACACACAATAACCCTACATTAATCTCTGAAACCTTTTGAAATTACTATTAAACCTTATACAACCTCCCGAGCACACACTACAATAACCAATCACCAAACCCTGAGAAAAACAAGACTCCCATAGATCAATACCTATCGGACATTAACATTCCAAAATAACTCAAGAACAACAGAACCTCTTAGATAGCCCCTATTCCCTTAAGGAAATACAAAGAGATATTAAAGACCTACCCACCGACAAGGCCCAGACGGCTATACCAATTTATATTACAAAAGATATTTAAATGTATTATCCCCTCATCTATTAACCCTCTTTAACTCTATAACTAATATGAGTCATTCTCCCCACAAGCGCAAGAAGCACATATCTCCATCATCCCCAAACCTGGAAAAGATCCCTTAAATGTGGAAAATTATAGACCAATTTCCCTATTAAACACTGATCTTAAAATTTTCGCCAAACTCTTAGCTAACCACCTAAACACGGTCCCCTAGAACTAATCCATAAGGATCAAGTTGGCTTTGTCCCTTCGAGCTACATAATTAATAGAACATGCCACAAAATACCACATACTTCCCCTGGTTTTGTCGACTGACACAGAGAAAGCCTTCAACCGCGTTGGTTGGCAGTTCCTGAAGGATGTGTTATTCAAAATGGGAATAGGATCAACATTTTCGCAGTGTACCCATCCCCTACCGCCCGTGTAAGGGTAAATTGTTCACTGTCAGCCCCCTTTATTATATCAAATGGCACTAGACAAGGTTGCCCCTTGTCCCCAATATTATTCGCATGTGTGATTGAAATACTTGCCCTGAAAATAAGAAACCACCCTGACATGACAGGATTGAAGATAGCAAACACACAACACAAACTAATGCTATATGCAGACGACATATTATTCTTCATTACTAACCCCCTAACTACTATACAACATATTTTACAGCAATTAAAAGAATTTGGCCAAATATCTTTCTAATCAACAAAAACAAATATGAAATATTAAAGGGACAGTCTACACCAGAATTTTTATTGTTTTAAAAGATAGATAATCCCTTTATTACCCAATGCCATTCCCCAGTTTTGCATAACCAACACAGTTATATTAATATACTTTTAACCTTTGTGATTATCTTGTATCTAAGCCTCTGCAAACTGCCCCTTTATTTCAGTTCTTTTGACAGACTTGCAGTTTAGCCAATCAGTGCCTGCTCCCAGATAACTTCACGTGCACGAGCACAGTGTTATCTATATGAAATACATGAACTAACACCCTCTAGTGGTGAAAAACTGTTAAAATGCATTCTGAAAAGAGGTGGCCTTCAAGGTCTAGGAAATTAGCATAAGAACCTCCTAGGTTAAGCTTTCAACTAAGAATACCAAGAGAACAAAGCAAAATTGGTGATAAAAGTAAATTGGAAAATTGTTTAAAATTACATGCTCTATATGAATCATGAAAGTTTATTTTGGCGTAGACTGTCCCTTTAAGTTAAAAAAATATGCCCATTTAAATGGCAACAAACATCCCTCAAATACCTAGGAATACAACTAACCTCCAACCCAGAGGACCCTTTTAACCTTAATTACAAACCACTCCTTACAGCCATAACCACAGACCTTTCTTCATGGATGAGAAAACATATCTTGGTTGGGCAGAATCAATCTGATTAAAATGAACATCCTCCCTAGACAGCATTACATATTTCAGACCCTCCCCATCCCACTCCCAAACACCTTCATAGGTTCATTACAGGAAAAACTACTATAATTATCTGGAGAAACTCCAGAGCCCAGGTTAATAAGAAAACTATGCTTCTCCCGACAACAATGGGTGGCCTAGGTGTCCCTAACCTTTATAAATACAGACATGCGATTTTCCGCCAGCACATCATAGACTGGTTCACTAACATACAAAACAAAATCTGGGTTCAACTAGGACATGACATAACACAATTCACCAATTTAGGAGCACTGTGCTGGTCCCAAATGAGAGAGATAAATTACTATAAGACTCTACAAGAATTGTAAAAGAAACCTCTGTTTGGGATAAAATTATCATTGCTTATCCCCACATCTCTTCTAAAATAACTCCACTCACAACTTTAACTCGCAATCCAGAATTTACGCCAGGACTATCAAACCCCAATTTTTTTTAGGTACGAATAATAAATCACTACTCTTCCATTTGGGAAATAACCAATAATCAGCTGCACCTACCAATTTAGTTAACCCCTTAAGGACAAGGCCATTTTTCAATTTCTTTCCCTTAAGGACCAGGGCTATTTTTACATTTCTGCGGTGTTTGCGTTTAGCTGTAATTTTCCTCTTACTTATTTACTGTACCCACACATATTATATACCGTTTTTCTCGCCATTAAATGGACTTTCTAAAGATACCATTATTTTCATCATATCTTATAATTTCTATAATTTTTTTTTTATAAAATATGAGGAAAAAATGGAAAAAACACACTTTTTCTAACTTTGACCCCCAAAAAACACCCATGCTAAATAGTTTTTAAATTTTGTCCTGAGTTTAGAAATACCCAATGTTTACATGCTCTTTGCTTTTTTTTTGCAAGTTATAGGGCAATAAGTACAAGTAGCACTTTTCTATTTCCAAACCACTTTTTTTCAAAATTAGCGCTAGTTACATTGGGACATGTATATATTTTTTTTTAGAAGACATCCCAAAGTATTGATCTAAATGCAGCTGTGCACCACACGTGTATTATGCCCAGCAGTGAAGGGGTTAATTAGGGAGCTTGTAGGGAGCTTGTAGGGTTAATTTTAGCTTTAGTGTAGTGTAGTAGACAACCCAAAGTATTGATCTAGGCCCATTTTGGTATATTTCATGCCACCATTTCCCCACCAAATGCGATCAAATAAAAAAAAAACTTCACTTTTTCACAATTTTTTTCACAAACTTTAGGTTTCTCACTGAAATTATTTACAAACAGCTTGTGCAATTATGGCACAAATGGTTGTAAATGCTTCTCTGGGATCCCCTTTGTTCAGAAATAGCAGACATATATGGCTTTGGCGTTGCTTTTTGGTAATTAGAAGGCCGCTAAATACCGCTGCACATTACACGTGAATTATGTCTAGCAGTGAAGGGGTTAATTAGGTAGCTTGTAGGGAGCTTGCTGGGTTAATTTTAGCTTTAATGTAGAGATCAGCCTCCCACCTGACACATCACGCCCCCTGATCCCTCCCAAACAGCTCTCTTCCCTCCCCCACCCCACATATGCTGATGTGTAGGATACCCCCTTAGCCCCCAACCTCCCTGATCCCCCCCAAATAGCTCTCTATCCCTCCCCCTCTACCTTATTGGTAGCCATCTTGGGTACTGGCAGCTGTCTGCCAGTACCCAGTTTGCTAAAAAAAACCTGCTTTTTATATATATATTTTTCTGTAGTGTAGCTTCCCCCCAGCCAAAGAGCAACCCCCCACCCCCTCCCAGATCCCTTAGATGTCTTTTTAAAATTATTTATAATTATTTTGTCCCACTTATTTTTTTTACATTTCTTTAATGTAGCCGTTCCCACCTGCTTCCACCCCGTGCAAGCGCCCGCCTGCACGTGCGCGTGCCTCTGTGCGTGCCCCCAAAGGTCACACCCGCGATCCCGCCCCCCCTCCACGTCATAGCACACATCGATGGCCGCCCACCCGCCTCCCACTGCAGCTCCCACCCACCAACGATACCGGCTATCGATGTCCGGTGCAGAGAGGGCCACAGGGTGGCTCTCTCTGCATCGGATGGCCAAGGGGTGTTATTGCAGGATGCCTCAATATCGAGGCATCACTGCAATAACCGGAAAGCGGATGGAAGCGAGCAGGGTACGTCGCTGGTCTTTAAAGACCAGGTTGTGTGCGACGTACCCTGTACGACATGCGTCGTTAAGAGATTAAGGGACACTGAACCCAAATTTTTTCTTTTGTGATTCAGATAGAGCATGACATTTTAAGCAACTTTCTAATTTACTCCTATTATCAAATTTTCTTCATTCTCTTGGTATCTTTATTGTAAATGCAAGAATGTAAGTTTAGATGCCGGCCCATTTTTGGTGAACAACCTGGGCTGTCCTTGCTGATTGGTGGATAAATTCATCCACCAATAAAAAAGTGCTGTCCAGAGTACTGAACCAAAAAAAGCTTAGCTGCCTTCTTTTTCAAATAAAGATAGCAAGAGAACGAAGACAAATTGATAATAGGAGTAAATTAGAAAGTTGTTTAAAATTGCATGCTCTATCTGAATCACGAAAGAAAAAATTTGGGCTCAGTGTCCCTTTACAATGGTCTTCCCAGCATTTAACAATTGGCTTTTTTATAGACAATGCCTTTCATACATATCAACCCACCCACAAAATAGGAATATGATCAGATCATTGACTCCCTACAAATCCCTATGTACTAAGTCCACTCCAACCAGACACGCCCTATCATTAACATATAATATACTACAACAAACACTTCCCGGAAATACTCCTCATTATAAAGACAAGTGGAATACAGAACTTGGAATAGACATCTCATATGCAGATGCATTACTAATTTATACCAGCGTTAAAAAATCCTCGTGTATTTCATGTAAATATATAGAACTCAACACGAAGATCAAGAGAATATTTTCTATGCCTGTTACTAACTAACTACCCCAAATACGCTTTTTATCAATAGCATTTCATTAACATATCTCTACCGTATATAGGAAATCTTGTCTGCAAATTTTATTGTTTTCCAACCCACTCCGTGGGTATCCTTTGCTCTGTACCAATCCGTTTACAGTACCTAGGTTTCAAAATGGCGCTTTAAACACAAAGTTATTGGTTTAAGTATTTTGAACACGCAGTGCTGAAAATAGTGGGCAGGATAACGTGACATCATCGGCGAATAAAAGATATAACTTTTAGAACGTTATGAAACTTTGTTTTGGAGAAAATATAGGTCAGTAGGTTTTAATTAATGTTTATTAACTTTAAAATGTTAGTTGTTTAGCTTAAAAATTATAACAGAAAGTAATCCTTTAACACCAGCAATAAAGTAAGAAAATATATCATCTTAATTCAGATAACTGCTGGAGATGCGGTTCACCAACAGAACATATGGCTCACATATGGTGGCAATGCCCTAAATTTTCAAAGATTAGGGCCCAGATAGCACGCGAAGTAAACAAAATTTTAGAAACCAGTATCCCACTTGACCCATGTCTATGGCTTTTTAGTAAAACCCTTAAAAAATGTAATATACCACAAAAAAAAGCTATTCAATATCTTAAGCAACAGTTTTAAAATAATGATAGCAAGAAATTGGAAATCTGATAAAATACCCAGTATAACACAATGGCACCAAGAAATTCATCACGCATTATCATTAGAGGAGTTTCACTTCATGAAAATATTCCATCTCACGATATGTGTATATAGATAAGTTACATCCTCTAGCTATACAAATCACTAAAAAAACGCTGCTATACAAAAATGTTATTGTTTATTCCCCCTGTTCTTATGTTTATTCCCTCCCTATTCCCTTCCCTTTTAATTATGATAAAAAAAACTGTTACTGACAAAAACTATTTGTAAAATGCCATTATCCTTAATGTAATTTCCGTTTGAAATCTGTATGACTTTGGCCTTCAATAAAATATATTAAAAAAAAAATAATAATAAAAGTTTAAAAAACCCAGCTGTGGGCAGAGAATAGGAACTATGATGCTATATCTCTATCTGGAATCAGTAATACATAACACCTGAAAGCATCCCGTTTATATATTGCTATACTTTTAGAATGAGGAAAAGACACAAGTAGCACAAGTTTAACCCTTGGTTATATATATCAGCATATGGTACAACACTTATCTAAAATAAGGTTTCTCCAACATAGGTGTGTCCGGTCCACGGCGTCATCCTTACTTGTGGGATATTCTCTTCCCCAACAGGAAATGGCAAAGAGCCCAGCAAAGCTGGTCACATGATCCCTCCTAGGCTCCGCCTACCCCAGTCATTCTCTTTGCCGTTGTACAGGCAACATCTCCACGGAGATGGCTTAGAGTTTTTTTAGTGTTTAACTGTAGTTTTTATTATTCAATCAAGAGTTTGTTATTTTAAAATAGTGCTGGTATGTACTATTTACTCAGAAACAGAAAAGAGATGAAGATTTCTGTTTGTATGAGGAAAATGATTTTAGCAACCGTTACTAAAATCCATGGCTGTTCCACACAGGACTGTTGAGAGCAATTAACTTCAGTTGGGGGAACAGTGAGCAGTCTCTTGCTGCTTGAGGTATGACACATTCTAACAAGACGATGTAATGCTGGAAGCTGTCATTTTCCCTATGGGATCCGGTAAGCCATGTTTATTAAGATAGTAAATAAGGGCTTCACAAGGGCTTATTAAGACTGTAGACTTTTTCTGGGCTAAATCGATTCATTATTAACACATATTTAGCCTTGAGGAATCATTTAATCTGGGTATTTTGATAAGATTATATCGGCAGGCACTGTTTTAGACACCTTATTCTTTAGGGGCTTTCCCAAATCATAGGCAGAGCCTCATTTTCGCGCCGGTGTTGCGCACTTGTTTTTGAGAGGCATGACATGCAGTCGCATGTGTGAGGAGCTCTGATACATAGAAAAGACTTTCTGAAGGCGTCATTTGGTATCGTATTCCCCTTTGGGCTTGGTTGGGTCTCAGCAAAGCAGATACCAGGGACTGTAAAGGGGTTAAAGTTAAAAACGGCTCCGGTTCCGTTATTTTAAGGGTTAAAGCTTCCAAATTTGGTGTGCAATACTTTTAAGGCTTTAAGACACTGTGGTGAAATTTTGGTGAATTTTGAACAATTCCTTCATATTTTTTCGCAATTGCAGTAATAAAGTGTGTTCAGTTTAAAATTTAAAGTGACAGTAACGGTTTTATTTTAAAACGTTTTTTGTACTTTGTTATCAAGTTTATGCCTGTTTAACATGTCTGAACTACCAGATAGACTGTGTTCTGAATGTGGGGAAGCCAGAGTTCCTTCTCATTTAAATAAATGTGATTTATGTGACAATGACAATGATGCCCAAGATGATTCCTCAAGTGAGGGGAGTAAGCATGGTACTGCATCATTCCCTCCTTCGTCTACACGAGTCTTGCCCACTCAGGAGGCCCCTAGTACATCTAGCGCGCCAATACTCCTTACTATGCAACAATTAACGGCTGTAATGGATAATTCTGTCAAAAACAATTTAGCCAAAATGCACACTTATCAGCGTAAGCGCGACTGCTCTGTTTTAGATACTGAAGAGCATGATGACGCTGATAATAATGGTTCTGAAGGGCCCCTAAACCAGTCTGATCGGGCCAGGGAGGTTTTGTCTGAGGGAGAAATTACTGATTCAGGGAACATTTCTCAACAAGCTGAACCTGATGTGATTATGTTTAAATTTAAGTTGGAACATCTCCGCATTCTGCTTAAGGAGGTATTATCCACTCTGGATGATTGTGACAAGTTGGTCATCCCAGAGAAACTATGTAAAATGGACAAGTTCCTAGAGGTCCCGGGGCTCCCAGAAGCTTTTCCTATACCCAAGCGGGTGGCGGACATTGTAAATAAAGAATGGGAAAGGCCCGGTATTCCTTTCGTCCCTCCCCCCATATTTAAAAAATTGTTTCCTATGGTCGACCCCAGAAAGGACTTATGGCAGACAGTCCCCAAGGTCGAGGGAGCGGTTTCCACCTTAAACAAACGCACCACTATACCCATAGAAGATAGTTGTGCTTTCAAAGATCCTATGGATAAAAAATTAGAAGGTTTACTTAAAAAGATGTTTGTTCAGCAGGGTTTCCTTCTACAACCAATTTCATGCATTGTCCCTGTCGCTACAGCCGCGTGTTTCTGGTTCGATGAGCTGGTAAAGGCGGTCGATAGTGATTCTCCTCCTTATGAGGAGATTATGGACAGAATCAATGCTCTCAAATTGGCTAATTCTTTCACCTTAGACGCCACTTTGCAATTGGCTAGGTTAGCGGCTAAGAATTCTGGGTTTGCTATTGTGGCGCGCAGAGCGCTTTGGTTGAAATCTTGGTCAGCTGATGCGTCTTCCAAGAACAAGCTACTTAACATTCCTTTCAAGGGGAAAACGCTGTTTGGCCCTGACTTGAAAGAGATTATCTCTGATATCACTGGGGGTAAGGGCCACGCCCTTCCTCAGGATCGGCCTTTCAAGGCCAAAAATAAACCTAATTTTCGTCCCTTTCGTAGAAACGGACCAGCCCAAAGTGCTACGTCCTCTAAGCAAGAGGGTAATACTTCTCAAGCCAAGCCAGCTTGGAGACCAATGCAAGGCTGGAACAAGGGAAAGCAGGCCAAGAAACCTGCCACTGCTACCAAGACAGCATGAAATGTTGGCCCCCGATCCGGGACCGGATCTGGTGGGGGGCAGACTCTCTCTCTTCGCTCAGGCTTGGGCAAGAGATGTTCTGGATCCTTGGGCGCTAGAAATAGTCTCCCAAGGTTATTTTCTGGAGTTCAAGGGGCTTCCCCCAAGGGGGAGGTTCCACAGGTCTCAGTTGTCTTCAGACCACATAAAAAGACAGGCGTTCTTACATTGTGTAGAAGACCTGTTAAAAATGGGAGTGATTCATCCTGTTCCATTAGGAGAACAAGGGATGGGGTTCTACTCCAATCTGTTCATAGTTCCCAAAAAAGAGGGAACGTTCAGACCAATCTTAGATCTCAAGATCTTAAACAAGTTTCTCAAGGTTCCATCGTTCAAGATGGAAACCATTCGAACAATTCTTCCTTCCATCCAGGAAGGTCAATTCATGACCACGGTGGATTTAAAGGATGCGTATCTACATATTCCTATCCACAAGGAACATCATCGGTTCCTAAGGTTCGCATTCCTGGACAAGCATTACCAGTTCGTGGCGCTTCCTTTCGGATTAGCCACTGCTCCAAGGATTTTCACAAAGGTACTAGGGTCCCTTCTAGCTGTGCTAAGACCAAGGGGCATTGCCGTAGTACCTTACTTGGACGACATTCTGATTCAAGCGTCGTCCCTTCCTCAAGCAAAGGCTCACACGGACATTGTCCTGGCCTTTCTCAGATCTCACGGATGGAAAGTGAACGTGGAAAAGAGTTCTCTATCTCCGTCAACAAGGGTTCCCTTCTTGGGAACAATAATAGACTCCTTAGAAATGAGGATTTTTCTGACAGAAGCCAGAAAAACAAAACTTCTAGACTCTTGTCGGATACTTCGTTCCGTTCCTCTTCCTTCCATAGCGCAGTGCATGGAAGTGATAGGTTTGATGGTAGCGGCAATGGACATAGTTCCTTTTGCGCGCATTCATCTAAGACCATTACAACTGTGCATGCTCAGTCAGTGGAATGGGGACTATACAGACTTGTCTCCGAAGATACAAGTAAATCAGAGGACCAGAGACTCACTCCGTTGGTGGCTGTCCCTGGACAACCTGTCACAAGGGATGACCTTCCGCAGACCAGAGTGGGTCATTGTCACGACCGACGCCAGTCTGATGGGCTGGGGCGCGGTCTGGGGATCCCTGAAAGCTCAGGGTCTTTGGTCTCGGGAAGAATCTCTTCTACCGATAAATATTCTGGAACTGAGAGCGATATTCAATGCTCTCAAGGCTTGGCCTCAGCTAGCGAGGGCCAAGTTCATACGGTTTCAATCAGACAACATGACAACTGTTGCGTACATCAACCATCAGGGGGGAACAAGGAGTTCCCTAGCGATGGAAGAAGTGACCAAAATCATTCTATGGGCGGAGTCTCACTCCTGCCACCTGTCTGCTATCCACATCCCAGGAGTGGAAAATTGGGAAGCGGATTTTCTGAGTCGTCAGACATTGCATCCGGGGGAGTGGGAACTCCATCCGGAAATCTTTGCCCAAGTCACTCAACTGTGGGGCATTCCAGACATGGATCTGATGGCCTCTCGTCAGAACTTCAAAGTTCCTTGCTACGGGTCCAGATCCAGGGATCCCAAGGCGGCTCTAGTGGATGCACTAGTAGCACCTTGGACCTTCAAACTAGCTTATGTGTTCCCGCCGTTTCCTCTCATCCCCAGGCTGGTAGCCAGGATCAATCAGGAGAGGGCGTCGGTGATCTTGATAGCTCCTGCGTGGCCACGCAGGACTTGGTATGCAGATCTGGTGAATATGTCATCGGCTCCACCATGGAAGCTACCTTTGAGACGAGACCTTCTTGTTCAGGGTCCGTTCGAACATCCGAATCTGGTCTCACTCCAGCTGACTGCTTGGAGATTGAACGCTTGATCTTATCGAAGCGAGGGTTCTCAGATTCTGTTATCGATACTCTTGTTCAGGCCAGAAAGCCTGTAACTAGAAAAATTTACCACAAAATTTGGAAAAAATATATCTGTTGGTGTGAATCTAAAGGATTCCCTTGGGACAAGGTTAAGATTCCTAAGATTCTATCCTTCCTTCAAGAAGGATTGGAAAAAGGATTATCTGCAAGTTCCCTGAAGGGACAGATTTCTGCCTTGTCTGTGTTACTTCACAAAAAGCTGGCAGCTGTGCCAGATGTTTAAGCCTTTGTTCAGGCTCTGGTCAGAATCAAGCCTGTTTACAAACCTTTGACTCCTCCTTGGAGTCTCAACTTAGTTCTTTCAGTTCTTCAGGGGGTTCCGTTTGAACCCTTACATTCCGTTGATATTAAGTTATTATCTTGGAAAGTTTTGTTTTTGGTTGCAATTTCTTCTGCTCGAAGAGTTTCAGAATTATCTGCTCTGCAGTGTTCTCCTCCTTATCTGGTGTTCCATGCAGATAAGGTGGTTTTACGTACTAAACCTGGTTTTCTTCCAAAAGTTGTTTCTAACAAAAACATTAACCAGGAGATTATCGTACCTTCTCTGTGTCCGAAACCAGTTTCGAAGAAGGAACGTTTGTTGCACAATTTGGATGTTGTTCGCGCTCTAAAATTCTATTTAGATGCTACAAAGGATTTTAGACAAACATCTTCCTTGTTTGTTGTTTATTCCGGTAAAAGGAGAGGTCAAAAAGCAACTTCTACCTCTCTCTCTTTTTGGATTAAAAGCATCATCAGATTGGCTTACGAGACTGCCGGACGGCAGCCTCCCGAAAGAATCACAGCTCATTCCACTAGGGCTGTGGCTTCCACATGGGCCTTCAAGAACGAGGCTTCTGTTGATCAGATATGTAGGGCAGCGACTTGGTCTTCACTGCACACTTTTACCAAATTTTACAAGTTTGATACTTTTGCTTCTTCTGAGGCTATTTTTGGGAGAAAGGTTTTGCAAGCCGTGGTGCCTTCCATTTAGGTGACCTGATTTGCTCCCTCCCTTCATCCGTGTCCTAAAGCTTTGGTATTGGTTCCCACAAGTAAGGATGACGCCGTGGACCGGACACACCTATATTGGAGAAAACAGAATTTATGTTTACCTGATAAATTACTTTCTCCAACGGTGTGTCCGGTCCACGGCCCGCCCTGGTTTTTTAATCAGGTCTGATATTTTATTTTCTTTAACTACAGTCACCACGGTATCATATGGTTTCTCCTATGCAAATATTCCTCCTTAACGTCGGTCGAATGACTGGGGTAGGCGGAGCCTAGGAGGGATCATGTGACCAGCTTTGCTGGGCTCTTTGCCATTTCCTGTTGGGGAAGAGAATATCCCACAAGTAAGGATGACGCCGTGGACCGGACACACCGTTGGAGAAAGTAATTTATCAGGTAAACATAAATTCTGTTTTTAGATTGCCTTGCATAGTAAGTAGAGACTTCCAAGGGGTTGTTAGAATCCTTTTCATGTTGATAGTGTGTTGTCTGCGGCCAAGATAGCGCACCACCATCTTATTGTAAAGACCGCAGGCATCAATAATGACTGGCAATAACCCGTTTATAGGTTTAAAGGCACAGTCAACACCAGAATTTTTGTTGTTTAACCCCTTAATGACCGCAGCACTTTTCCATTTTCTGTCCGTTTGGGACCAAGGCTATTTTTACATTTCTGCGGTGTTTGTGTTTAGCTGTAATTTTCCTCTTACTCATTTACTGTACCCACACATATTATATACCGTTTTTCTCGCCATTAAATGGACTTTCTAAAGATACCATTATTTTCATCATATCTTATAATTTACTATAAAAAAATTTATAAAATATGAGGAAAAAATTGAAAAAAACACACTTTTTTAACTTTGACCCTCAAAATCTCCTACACTTCAACAACTACCAAAAAACTCCCATGCTAAATAGTTTCTAAATTTTGTCCTGAGTTTAGAAATACTCAATGTTTACATGTTCTTTGCTTTTTTTTGCAAGTTATAGGGCAATAAGTACAAGTAGCACTTTGCTATTTCCAAAAAATTTTTAAAATAATTAGCGATAGTTACATTGGAACACTGATATCTGTCAGGAATCCCTGATTAACCCTTCACATATATATATTTTTTAAAAGAACACAACCTAAGGTATTAAACATGGGGTATTTTGACTCTTTCCATGCAACTATTTTACCACCAATCTATGCCAAAGTTTGAAAAAAAAAAAAAAAAGTGGTGATTTTTTGACAAAATAGCAATTCAAGAATACATTTACTGAGAACGCTAAGGGTTACTGCCAAATAACACCCCAATATGTCTTCAGCAGCATCTCCTGAGTACAGTGATACCACCCATGTATAGGTCTGTTGGGTTCTCTGGGGGCTAAAAGGCCTTATTTTTAGGGGGCGCATTCCAGTTTTTTAATTTGGAATTTTCACATCTGTCGTCATGCACCCATGTCCTATTTGGGACATTTCTGAAGCCGGACAATGCAAATTACCCCCATCAAACCATATATTTTTAAAAAGTAGACACCCTAGGGTATTTCAAATGCTGGTATTTTAACACTTTGCATGCACTAATTCAACCACCAGTCTTTGTCAAACTTTTGGGTAGTCATTTTGGTGTGTTATTTTTCACACGCATTGTACTTTAGGCATGGATTCTCAGTTCCTGTTATATGTTACTGACCAAAAACACCTCAATATGTGTTCAACAACAACTTCTGAGTACAGTGATACCCCCCATGTATAGGTGTGTCGGGTTCTCTGGGGGCTAAAAGGCCTTAATTTTAGGGGGCGCATTCCAGTTTTTCAACTTGGAATTTTCATATCTGTCATCATGCACCCATGTCCTATTTGGGACATTTCTGAAGCCGGCCAATGTAAATTACCCCCATCAAACCATATATTTTTGAAAAGTAGACACCCTAGGGTATTTCAAATGCTGGTATTTTAACACTTTCCATGCACTAATTCAACCACTAGTCTTTGTCAAACTTTTAGGTAGTCATTTTTTTGCATTATTTTTCACACACATTGTACTTTAGGCATATATTCTCAGTCCCTGTTATGTGTTACTGCCAAAAAAAACCTCAATATGTATTCAACAACATCTCCTGAGTACAGTGATACCCCCCATGTATAGGTGTGTCGGGTTCTCTGGGGGCTAAAAGGCCTTAATTTTAGGGGGGGCATTCCAGTTTTTCAACTTGGAATTTTCACATCTGTCATCATGCACCCATG
The DNA here is from genome assembly GCF_027579735.1 of Bombina bombina. Lineage (NCBI taxonomy): Eukaryota > Metazoa > Chordata > Amphibia > Anura > Bombinatoridae > Bombina > Bombina bombina. The sequence continues at coordinate 177,756,487 of NC_069500.1, forward strand.
TCCTATTTGGGACATTTCTGAAGCCGGCCAATGTAAATTACCCCCATCAAACCATATATTTTTGAAAAGTAGACACCCTAGGGTATTTCAAATGCTGGTATTTTAACACTTTCCATGCACTAATTCAGCCACTAGTCTTTGTCAAACTTTTAGGTAGTCATTTTTTTGCATTATTTTTCACACACATTGTACTTTAGGCATATATTCTCAGTCCCTGTTATGTGTTACTGCCAAAAAAAACCTCAATATGTATTCAACAACATCTCCTGAGTACAGTGATACCCCCCATGTATAGGTGTGTCGGGTTCTCTGGGGGCTAAAAGGCCTTAATTTTAGGGGGGCGCATTCCTGTTTTTCAACTTGGAATTTTCACATCTGTCATCATGCACCCATGTCGTATTTGGGACATTTCTGAAGCCGGCCAATGTAAATTACCCCCATCAAACCATATATTTTTGAAAAGTAGACACCCTAGGGTATTTCAAATGCTGGTATTTTAACACTTTCCATGCACTAATTCAACCACTAGTCTTTGTCAAACTTTTAGGTAGTCATTTTTTTGCATTATTTTTCACACACATTGTACTTTAGGCATATATTCTCAGTCCCTGTTATGTGTTACTGCCAAAAAAAACCTCAATATGTATTCAACAACATCTCCTGAGTACAGTGATACCCCCCATGTATAGGTGTGTCGGGTTCTCTGGGGGCTAAAAGGCCTTAATTTTAGGGGGCGCATTCCAGTTTTTCAACTTGGAATTTTCACATGTCATCATGCACCCATGTCCTATTTGGGACATTTCTGAAGCCGGCCAATGTAAATTACCCCCATCAAACCATATATTTTTGAAAAGTAGACACCCTAGGGTATTTCAAATGCTGGTATTTTAACACTTTCCATGCACTATTTCAACCACTAGTCTTTGTCAAACTTTTGGGTAGTCATTTTTTTTGTGTTATTTTTCACACACGTTGTACTTTAGGCATATATTCTCAGTCCCTGTTATGTGTTACTGCCAAAAAAAACCTCAATATGTATTCAACAACATCTCCTGAGTACAGTGATACCACCCATGTATAGGTGTGTTGGGTTCTCTGGGGGCTAAAAGGCCTTATTTTTAGGGGGCGCATTCCAGTTTTTCAACTTGGAATTTTCACATCCCATGCACCCATGTCCTATGTAGGACATTTCTGAAGCCGGCCAATGTAATTTACCCCCATCAAACCATATATTTTTGAAAAGTAGACACCCTAGGGTATTTCAAATGCTGGTATTTTAACACTTTCCATGCACTAATTCTTTGTCAAACTATTAGGCAGTCATTTTTTGTGTGTTATTTTTTCAACTTGGAATTTTCACATCTGTCATCATGCACCCATGTCCTATTTGGGACATTTCTGAAGCCGGCCAATGTAAATTACCCCCATCAAACCATATATTTTTGAAAAGTAGACACCCTAGGGTATTTCAAATGCTGGTATTTTAACACTTTCCATGCACTAATTCAGCCACTAGTCTTTGTCAAACTTTTAGGTAGTCATTTTTTTGCATTATTTTTCACACACATTGTACTTTAGGCATATATTCTCAGTCCCTGTTATGTGTTACTGCCAAAAAAAAACCTCAATATGTATTCAACAACATCTCCTGAGTACAGTGATACCCCCCATGTATAGGTGTGTCGGGTTCTCTGGGGGCTAAAAGGCCTTAATTTTAGGGGGCGCATTCCAGTTTTTCAACTTGGAATTTTCATATCTGTCATCATGCACCCATGTCCTATTTGGGACATTTCTGAAGCCGGCCAATGTAAATTACCCCCATCAAACCATATATTTTTGAAAAGTAGACACCCTAGGGTATTTCAAATGCTGGTATTTTAACACTTTCCATGCACTAATTCAACCACTAGTCTTTGTCAAACTTTTAGGTAGTCATTTTTTTGCATTATTTTTCACACACATTGTACTTTAGGCATATATTCTCAGTCCCTGTTATGTGTTACTGCCAAAAAAAACCTCAATATGTATTCAACAACATCTCCTGAGTACAGTGATACCCCCCATGTATAGGTGTGTCGGGTTCTCTGGGGGCTAAAAGGCCTTAATTTTAGGGGGCGCATTCCTGTTTTTCAACTTGGAATTTTCACATCTGTCATCATGCACCCATGTCGTATTTGGGACATTTCTGAAGCCGGCCAATGTAAATTACCCCCATCAAACCATATATTTTTGAAAAGTAGACACCCTAGGGTATTTCAAATGCTGGTATTTTAACACTTTCCATGCACTAATTCAACCACTAGTCTTTGTCAAACTTTTAGGTAGTCATTTTTTTGCATTATTTTTCACACACATTGTACTTTAGGCATATATTCTCAGTCCCTGTTATGTGTTACTGCCAAAAAAAAACCTCAATATGTATTCAACAACATCTCCTGAGTACAGTGATACCCCCCATGTATAGGTGTGTCGGGTTGTCTGGGGGCTAAAAGGCCTTAATTTTAGGGGGCGCATTCCAGTTTTTCAACTTGGAATTTTCACATCTGTCATCATGCACCCATGTCCTATTTGGGACATTTCTGAAGCCGGCCAATGTAAATTACCCCCATCAAACCATATATTTTTGAAAAGTAGACACCCTAGGGTATTTCAAATGCTGGTATTTTAACACTTTCCATGCACTATTTCAACCACTAGTCTTTGTCAAACTTTTGGGTAGTCATTTTTTTTGTGTTATTTTTCACACACGTTGTACTTTAGGCATATATTCTCAGTCCCTGTTATGTGTTACTGCCAAAAAAAACCTCAATATGTATTCAACAACATCTCCTGAGTACAGTGATACCACCCATGTATAGGTGTGTTGGGTTCTCTGGGGGCTAAAAGGCCTTATTTTTAGGGGGCGCATTCCAGTTTTTCAACTTGGAATTTTCACATCCCATGCACCCATGTCCTATGTAGGACATTTCTGAAGCCGGCCAATGTAATTTACCCCCATCAAACCATATATTTTTGAAAAGTAGACACCCTAGGGTATTTCAAATGCTGGTATTTTAACACTTTCCATGCACTAATTCTTTGTCAAACTATTAGGCAGTCATTTTTTGTGTGTTATTTTTCACACACATTGTACTTTAGACATGAATTCTCAGCTCCTGTTATGTGTTACTGCCAAAGAAGACCCCAATATGTGTTCACCAACATCTCCTGAGTACAGTGATACCACCTATGCATAAGTTTCTTGGCTTGTTCGGGGGTGTAATGCCAAATGTCCAACATGCGTTTGTGATTTTTTTTTCACATTTAACATATTTTCTTTGCCTATTGTCTTTTTGGGGGTATTTTAACATACCCCAATTTATTTGTTTCCATGAATGTGCATATTTTTGAAATGTTGACACCCCAAGGTATTGTATATGGTGTGCTTTGATGCATTTGAAGTAACTGTTTTAGCTAAAAAAATTGGAGAAAGTGTATGGTGGCATTTTTTCAATTTTCATTTTTACACACACATTGCTTTTTGACTATGATTTAGGAGAGACTGTTGTAAGTTAGTGCAAAAAAATACTTCAGGTTGTTTTCTGCTAGGCACCCTGAGTACACCTATGCCCCCCATGCATAGGTATGCCAGGATTTTGGGAAGGTTATGTTACAATTTTATGACTTGTGATTTTAGTTATTAAGTGAGAGTATTTCTTCTGATAGGCCTATCTTTAGTTTGGGGCCTATTGTAAACCCCACTTTTATTTATTGCCATAATTGTGCATATTTTTGAAATGTTGACACCCCAAGGTATTGTATATGGTGTGCTTTGATGCATTTGAAGTAACTGTTTTAGCTAAAAAAAATTGGAGAAAGTGTATGGTGGCATTTTTTCAATTTTCATTTTTACACACACATTGCTTTTTGACTATGATTTAGGAGAGACTGTTGTAAGTTAGTGCAAAAAAATACTACAGGTTGTTTTCTGCTAGGCACCCTGAGTACACCTATGTCCCCATGCATAGGTTTGACAGGGGTTTTTGTAAAAAAAAAAAAAAGAACAGCCCCATTTTAGAAAAAAAAATATATTAGTGAAATGTAAAAATCTGGCACATTAAAAGTAAAAAAATAACAAAAAATTTAACAGTAAACATAACAAAAAAAATAACAGCAAATTTATTTATTTTTTAAAAATTGACCATTGTATGGTACCGCTTGAAGCAGTCCCCAATGCAGAGTCCAGGCTGTCCAGGGCAATCAGGACAGTGATATACAGTGTCCCTTCTCTGCCCCCTCTTGGTACAGACTCTGCATTTTTTTTGTGGTCTCTGCTTTGCGGCAGTAGGGGAGATTTTAAAAATAAAATGAGTAGCCCCAACTCTGCTCTCTCCCATCACCGCCCGGGGAGCAGGTGCATCATGGTACAAAATCCCCGAAATGATCTGGAGCTGAAATTGTAAAAAAGTCAGTTTCATTCCGGGGTTTGCTTTTTTGAACAACAAAAAAGCGTTGTGGGTTGCAATCTGCATTAGGTAAATTGCAACCTTTTTGTACCAGGCCCTTGTCTTCCGCATAATTAGGTAGGGCTGCAGCAGCTGATCTGCCAGATCAACCCCACCCATATGTCTGTTATAAGACTTGATGCACACTGGCTTCCTTATGATCTCAGCTCTGCCACGTACAGAGACCGCCACCGTCCTCTCTGTGTGGATGGTGGTAAGAAGGTATACATCCTTCTTGTCTCTGTACTTCAGTGCCAACAGCTCCTCTTGGCGCAGAGCAGAGGTCTCCCCCCTTCGTAGCCGGGTGCGTACAAGTTGTCCTGGGAAACCTTTGCGGTTCTTTTTAATAGTACCGCAAGCTACTGTATCAAAGCAATACAGTAGCTTGAACAAAAGGACACTTGTATAAAAATTGTCTAAGTACAAGTGATACCCTTTGTTCATTAGGGGTAATATCAGGTCCCAGACAATCTTGCCAGTGGTTCCCATATGTTCTGGGCAACCTGGAGGGTCAAGGTGGCTATCCTTTCCCTCATACACCCGGAAGGCCTGAGTATACCCAGTCTCGCTCTCACAGAGCTTATACACCTTTACCCCATACCTGGAGCGCTTGGAAGGAATATACTGCTTGAATCCCAGCCTTCCCTTATACTTCATCAGGGATTCATCAACGCATATATTCCTTCCAGGTGTATAAGCCTCTGCAAACCTGGCAGAAAAGTGGGTAATCAGGGGGCGGATTTTATACAGCCTGTCAAATTGGGGATGCTCCCTAGGGGGGCACAGGCTGTTGTCGCTGAAGTGCATGAAATGAAGAATCATTTCATATCTCTGCCTCGACATACTCTGGGAGAAAATGGGGGTAGAGCAGATGGGGCTACTGCTCCAGTAGGAGCGAACGGAGGGTTTCTTTATGATGCCCATCAGCATAGTCAATGCCCAGAATTTTTTAAATTCTGGCACATTGATGGGGGCCCATTGCTGCTTTGCCAAATATGTTTCAGGCTTTGCAGCACGGTACTGATGGGCATATAAATTAGTTTGGGCGACAATGTTCCCCAATACATCATCACCCAGAAACACCTCCAGAAACTGTTGGGGGCTAAAACCTGCCACATCTATATTTATGCCAGCATTTGCTGTGAAGGGTGGGATATCTGGCCTCTGGAGATGAGGCGTTACCCACTCTTCAGCGGCAATGGCAGCAACACGCCTCCTTCTAGCAGGGGGGCTGGCAGGGGGGCTAGCAGGGGGGCTGGCAGGGGGGGCTAGCAGCCACAGATACATCACTATCAGTTGAGACTGCATCTAATGATGTATCTGAGCATATGGCAGGGTCAAAATTGGGGTCTGAGTCAGACATAGAGGCATCTGACTCTGACGCAAGGATGGCATACGCCTCCTCAACACTATATCTTTTCTGTGACATTTTTGTATCTGTCACAGAAAACCAAAATTAATTAATTAACTAAATGGCCTTTGTTTGTTTTTTTAAAAAGTACAGCTATGCTAATGCCAGTGATTTATAGCAATCACTGGCAAGCTAGGGGTTAAATACTCTTTAAATTAAATTAACTAAATGGCCTTTGGGTTTTTTTAAAAAAAAGTACAGCTATGCTAATGCCAGTGATTTATAGCGATCACTGGCAAGCTAGGGGTTAAATACTCTTTAAATTAAATTAACTAAATGGCCTTTGGGTTTTTTTAAAAAAAAGTACAGCTATGCTAATGCCAGTGATTTATAGCGATCACTGGCAAGCTAGGGGTTAAATACTCTTTAAATTAAATTAACTAAATGGCCTTTGGGTTTTTTTAAAAAAAAGTACAGCTATGCTAATGCCAGTGATTTATAGCGATCACTGGCAAGCTAGGGGTTAAATACTCTTTAAATCAAATTAAATTAGCTAAATGGCTCTGAAAGGAGCCTTTGGGTTTTTAAAAAATGACAACAACAAAAATTAACCCCTAAAAAAATGCACAGACAGCAAAAATGTACAGCTATGCTAATGCCAGTGATTTATAGCGATCACTGGCAAGCTAGGGGTTAAATACTCTTTAAATTAAATTAAATTAGCTAAATGGCTCTGAAAGGAGCCTTTGGGTTTTTAAAAAATTACAACAACAAAAATTAACCCCTAAAAAAATTCACAGACAGCAAAAAAGTACAGCTATGCTAATGCCAGTGATGTATAGCGATCACTGGCAAGCTAGGGGTTAAATACTATTTAAATTAAATTAAATTAAATTAGCTAAATGGCTCTGAAAGGAGCGTTTAGGTTTTTAAAAAATTACAACAACAAAAATTAACCCCTAAAAAATGCACAGACAGCAAAAAAGTACAGCTATGCTAATGCCAGTGATGTATAGCGATCACTGGCAAGCTAGGGGTTAAATAGTCTTTAAATTAAATTAAATTAGCTAAATGGCTCTGAAAGGAGCCTTTGAGTTTTTAAAAAAAAATACAACAACAAAAATTAACCCCTAAAAAAATGCACAGACAGCAAAAAAAAGTGCAGCTGTGCTACTGCCAGTGATTTATAGTGATCACTGGCAAGCTAGGGGTTAATGGCTCTGAAAAGAGCCTTTGGATTTTAAATTTTTTAACAAATAAAAGAAATAAATCTCTCTCTGCTAAAATACAGGTCTCTCTCTTTCTCCAACAAAATGGCAAGTGAGGAGAGGGAGGGAGATCCACACTGATCAGAGTCAATATTTACAAATATTGACATGATCAGACAAATGGGAGATTTTATTATTATTATTTTTTTTTTCTAAGAAGGCTCAGATTGGGTGACCCTAGCTTGCCCCTATGGTGAGACAGGCTAGGGACACCCCCAGATGCCCCATGATGCACCGGGCATCGCCATTTTGGAAGCCTCATGGGGGAGGGGGGGGGGGGCGCTATATGTGGGCTTTATTATTTTATATATTATTTTTTTTTCACAAATTTATTTTTATTTATATACTAACTAAGTGCCTCGACCCACCGAGGCACTTAGCACACTAGCAGAGCATCGGAAGCGTGTCCGATCGCTTCCGATGCTCTGCTGCACTGCCGGGCTCCACGTGGAGCAAAACCGGAAGTGATCACTCAAGGGGGAGTGATCGCTCCGGTCCCGGCACTCCGTAACAGCACTGCAGGGATGCCCAGACATCGAGGCATCCCTGCAGTACTGTAATAGTGCCTGGAAGCGATCTTGATCGCTTCCAGCACTCACTTTAGCCGAGGACGTGCAGGGTACGTCGTCAGGCGTTAACTGCCTTTTTTTTTCAGACGTACCCTGCACGTCCTCGGTCACTAAGGGGTTAAAAAGATAGATAATCCCTTTATTACCCATTCCCCAGTTTTGCATAACCAACACAGTTATAATAATACACTTTTTACCTTTATGATTACCTTGTATCTACGCCTCTGCAAACTGCCCCCTTATTTCAGTTTTTTTTGACAGACTTGCATTTTAGCCAATCAGTGCTTACTCCTAGGTAACTTTACATGCGCGAGCTCCATGTTATTTATATGACACACATGAACTAACACCCTCTAGTGGTGAAAAACTGTCAAAATGCATTCACATAAGTGTCGGTCTTCAACGTCTAAGAAATTAGCATAGAAGCCTACCTAGGTTTAGCTTTCAACTAATAATACCAAGAGAACAAAGCAAAATTGTTGATACAAGTAAATTGGAAAGTTGTTTAAAATTACATGCCCTATTTGAATCATTAACGTTTATTTTGGACTTGACTGTCCCTTTAAAGGTTGTACTAAATTCTAACACCCTCCAGGGGTTTTGTTTTTGTTTTATATGTTTTAAATGGATTACATACATACGGGCATAGGGAATATACGCATCCCAATGTACCAACATTGATAACTGTCTATTTGCTGGTTTTAGATGGCCATGTACAACTATATACTATTACACTCTTCTTTTTTCTTGTCACTATCTTTTTATCTATATCTCTCCTTACCCTGCAGTGATATTTTTACTTATACTTTACTTCAGCTGCTTATTTTTAATTATTGGTAGTGATGGTTCCCCTATCATTATGCCTGTCAATCTCAGAAACTGGGTCCAAAAGTAGCCCTTCCATTCTTTCTCCCTCATATTCCCCATCCAAATCTTACTTGGTTATCAGCGTCCAAGAGTGGCCGTTATGTTTTTAATACGGGGAAAATGTTTATTACTAAGTTTAAACATACAAATGGATATATTCCATAATATCATACTAAAAAGTAAAACAAAAAGAGGTTTTGTAATATACATCTAACTCTTTATGCTTGTTCATGTAATTTTCAATCCTCAATAAAAAATAATGAAAAAAAAGTTTAAAAAACATCATGGGGGGGGCGTAGCCTACAGCTGAAGCAGCAGGTTGTGTTTCAGAGGGGCTCCGGATTTCAACTTAGTTTATAAGTAATATTTTACCAAATTTTTAATTTCAGGCTATAACTTTAGCCTTATCATACATAGCTGTACTAAGCTAGATAATATTGCTTGGAAGCTTGTTGGAAGCCTACCCACTTTTTCTACATTTGGCAGTTTAGCCATGTGGCGGTAGTCTACCAGAAGATCCATATATCTCCTGTATAGCGCCCTAGCTCCTACAACTCATAATGCCGCCTACTGCTATGGAGATCGCTGCCGTAATTGATGCCTGGGAGGCCGGGGTGCACAATATCTTACAACGGCACTTTGGTGAAATGAAGACACTGCTTAATCAGCTCATGGCGGATGTTGTGTTAAACCCTCTGGACGTTGTGGACAGGGCCTTGGAAGCGGTTAAGGAGACTACCGCTCCTGCACAGAATGTACTCCTCCCAGCCTCGACCTCCCCTAATATAACTCACGAGCCCGACTCTCTCCAGATGCGTGGCTCTGACTGCAGGGGCCCTGCGAGTGCATACGTCACCATGGTTGGACTAAAGGACCAGGCAGTGGGCCCTATGCAGTTACCGGCCTCTGACCAATCGATATTACCGGATGGCCTTACCATGGTAGAAGGGAAATGCGCGCCAATGAAACAGGAGTCACCGGAGTGTATGGGGACACGACAGGCTGATATGAATCCATTGACAACTGATTATCCAGAGCATATGCAAAGAGCCTATGGGCATTTGAAGAAGTCGCCCTGTGCAAAAGCAGTATAGATCGCCATAATTTACCATCCTGCCGCTACCTCCTGGGGAGATCTACACCTGGTAATGTTTGACAGCCCAGCCGGGCAGCATCCGTATTCAACTATGTTGGGCCAAAGAAATAGAATGTTTACTGTGTTTTCTCTAAATAAACCCCAGAGATGCGGAGTAGGCTAGGACACACGCAGTTTTGGAAGCCCCATTTGTCATGCTCTGCAGGTCGCTTCTTGAGTGTATCATGGACTCTGCAAGTTTGACAAAAACACGGTCATTACAACCTGGCAAATGGATCTTAGAGACTTATTCTGTATTGATTCGTCTATATCACTCATAGACAGTTCTCTTATACTAAACCATTTTAAACTTAAAAATCTAGTATTGACTTGGCATAGAATCAGAGACTTACCTGTATGAAGATTTCGGACATTACCTGTCATATTATGGGTTATATTATGTTTTCACTAAGTTTACACTTCTAATTGTCAAAACCTCTACTGTGTTATTATTATCATAGACACAATGGATTCTATTAGTAAATATTACAGGTTCTAGCTTATATCCTGTTAACCCTGTTGTTTCCTTTCACCCAGTTAACGTAACTTCTCATATGTTTCACCTAGGAGGTTACATCTTATATGTCTATTTAAATATAATATCTTACTGGTTAAGCTTCAATTACACTCATAGAGTCTACCTAGTCGTAGTGAATATATTTTAGAGGTACTCCCTCAATTACTTTAACATTATCTGCTATATGATCCACCTACATTTTTCCTTTGCATGTCTCTCCCTTATACCTTTTGAAAAACACAGTGATATTATCAAAGTGGGAGCTATGATATTAATGCAATTAATACCCTATAAAACATTTACCTGTTCAATTAAGCCCTATAAAATATATATGGTTGAGGAGGTAAGCTATCTATGCAATATGTGTAATCCTGTAACTATGCTATAGAAAGGATACCCACCTATACCTTAGGGCATAACGGTTTGACATATTTGATGTGTATTATGTTTCATGTACGGGGTTTACTTTGGAACTTACTGTACTACTTAGAATGAAGACCACTCCTATCTAAGTCAAAGGATAATCTATCTAACTGTTTACCCCATTAATCCCTTCTTCTTAACTACCCATTACCTACAAAAATAGGCTTGATTCTGTTTCCACTTGTACTTTTTGTCTTTCACCCATAATAGGTATCACCCCATTTTGCTTCTAATATGAAGTGGTATATTACAAGTTTATAGAGACAAGACTTTCTAGCTCCTGCTATGATTAACATACCTCCCGCAGTATCTAAAAGTTTTTAGGTCCATATACTTTACAGACCAGTGGCCCTACAGGTGTATTATATCTTCCCCCTAGAGCCTCTTGCTAGACCTCTACCTATGCTTCAGGGCAGCAGGCATTGTAGCATGCATTGTGCATATGTAAAACTTGACATCCTGGACATAAATTCTCAGACGCAAAATGCTCCCCATAATATTTGTCCCTCATTCAAGGACTGGAGTTGGTAATGACCCATACTTGCATACAGCAGAGCGTCCTCATCATAATAAGTGCTTGAATGTCATATTTTTCATTAATAGCAACTTGGAGTAGATATATGTATGTGACGGTCGATTCAGCCTATATTCACTGATTATGTATATATGTACTTATAACCTAGGCTCCTTACCTAGATGGATACCGATCCCTATTTAAGGAATTGTTTTTTCTGTTTATTCTCTGTTGGTTTGTCCCTTCTTAAGATGACCAGTTACATGACGATGTTAGTTTGATTTCCGTCTAGAAGATTGATCATCTCACTACTCCAATGCGCATAGTATTCTTTCTTTCCCTACCCCATATAGTTTTTAACTTAGGCATAGCTACTAAATCAAGCCGATTACGATATTACTGTTTTGGATATCACGCCAAATACTGCCTGCTGCTAGGCTCTTACCAGATATTAAGCCCCACTAGCAGTCCTCCTTAAACATATCTACAGATAATATTACCATAAGCTTTGCCTATACTTGCCCTCTCACTGGCTTCCCTATTGGAACTATTATGCCCCCACACAACTACACTTTTCGTAGGTAACAAAGAGAGGCACTCTTTAAATACCTGGTAGTCACCACTGTCAACTGCCTGCTGCTAGGCTCTTACCAGATATTAAGCCCCACACTAGCAGTCCTCCTTAAACATATCTACAGATAATATTACCATAAGCTTTGCTTATACTTGCCCTCTCACTGGCTTCCCTATTGGAACTATTATGCCCCCACACAACTACACTTTTCGTAGGTAACAAAGAGAGGTACTCTTTAAATACCTGGTAGTCACCACTGTCAACTTCCCTTCTTTGAGTTTTATGGCCTCCCCTGATCTCCATATTTACAACTACATTTAAAAAATTGCCAAGCAATATGTTAAACACAAATGTACCTATAGTGGCTGTACCTGACTTTCATTGTACCTATGGACTGTATAATTGCACAGTATACTAAACTCCTAATAAGGCAATCATACATAGGCAGAAATAAGTTCTGTTGACTCTTCCGAAATGGGAATTTAATAATCCTATTGTTACCTTCAGTAGCTATTTAACAGTTGAAGAAACTATTTAATGTTCCACTATATTATGAGCCCCTCCTCCACTGTTGGAAGGCTCCGCCCCCCACCTCCCCCTTATACTTTGAGCAGCTCTTGCCCGCTGATCTACCCTCCCCCCTTATATACTTTGGCCCAAGAGTGGCCGATACATATGCCAATTCTCCACAAGCTGATACCACTGACCCAGATAGTTTAAAGATAGTTTTCTATTGCATTGTGGAGATCAACTATCCGCTAATATAACATAAAATGAAGTTTCATTCTATCTCGCCTAAACTCTTGTCTATTACCATCTTCAGACTTGATATGTAATCTTATTTCTACATGCTCATTTTGTTTTGTCTCTAATATTTGTTTACAGACAATGTATTACTCATTTCGATGTAACATTTGTTCAAAGGCGAATCTTGTTTGTTAATCTTTACTTTAACTTCAATAAAAAATTACTTTAAAAAAAATTAAAAAAACATCATTGATCAAACATCCCTAGTATACCCATCATGCCCATTTTCAAAATACATTCAGATTGTTTAACATTTCTTATAAACACCACTCTATCCAATTCCAAAACACACATGAACACCATTAACCCATATCAGATTTTAGTGATCAGCATCCATTATCAGTAGTACAGAGTGCCATTATGGGAAAATGGAGATCATATTTAGTGTGAAAATAAAAGGTTGTTCCTGTTTTTCCAATATTAGGGGAACAAATTGGAAAGTTTGGAATCGTCTCCATTATTTGCTAATGTTGATAGTTTAGCTAATTTCATGATACAGTTTTGATGCAGAATCTTAATTTCTTCCATATGGGTGGCAAGAGTCCATGATCCATTACTTATGGGAAATACCTTTATTCCAGGAGGAGGCAGTTTCCCAAACCCCAGAAGCCTTTTAAAACCCCTCCCACCTCACACATACCTCTGTTTTTTACTTTGCCTCCGTTGGAGGTGGTTGAAGCATGATGATGTGCTTGCTTTCTTTAGCATAGAGGGTTCCCTTCAGAGTACAGTGCTTCTCAGAGGGATCTATTTGGAGTATTAGCTAATGATATAATGGTTTCGCCTCATGGGAAATCCTTCATGTGCTCTCTGTAAATTCTCTTAACTAGGCTACACTTGCTTAGTGCTTTAACATCCATGCAATGCTATATAAAGGGGGCATATATTGTCCTTTCCTCAAAACGCTTGCTTTAAGGAGGTAATAATAGTATTATTTGCATCAATTACATTTTTTGCCATAATGGAGCAGCACCAATCTGTCGTTAAATTTATGATAGGAACTGAGTATTCTTCACACCTTTGTACCAATATTAAGTGTGCTTATTGTAAAACAACTGAAGTACCTTTTTCAGCTCATTTATGTGGCTCTTGTTTAGATTCGTTATCGCATACTGATGAATCTAATGTTTTTATGTGTACTACAAATAACCGAAAATAATAATACTACTAACGCACCTACTATCTGTTCCTTACAGGTAGATGCAGATGGAGTAACTCCAGCAATAAAAAAAATCATATCCATTGCTATAATTAAGGCATTGCCTAAACATACAATAAAAGCTCAAGCTTTTCTTCAATCTGTCTCAGATCTGGAATATATAGGAGTAATTGTCTCAGTTCCTTTACAGGAACAGGGGATTGTATTTTATTCAAATCTCTTCATTAAACCATTAAATACTTTCAGAACAATTTTGGATCCGAAAACTCTAAACTAATTTGTAAAAATACCATCTTTCAAAATGGAAACTATTAGGACTTTTCTGCCTTTTATTCAACAAGGTCACTTTATGTCCACAATAGATTTAAATTATGCTTACCTTCACATCCCAAGTCACTTAGAACATCACCAGTTTCTGAGGTTTGCTTTTCTGGAAAAGCATTATCAGCTTGTTGTTCTTCCATTTGGTCTAGCTACAGCTCCAAGAATATTTACCAAGTTTCTGGGTGCCCTTTGGTCTGTAATCAGAGCTCAGGGTACTGCAGTTTTTCCTTACCTGGATGATATCTTGGTACTAGCTCAACCTTTTCATTTAGCAGAATTTCACCCGAAACAACTATTGGTTGGAGGATCAATTTACCAAAGAGTTTGTTGATTCCTCAGACAAAGGTTACCTTTTTAGGTTTCCAAATAGACTCAGTGTCCATGACTCTTTCTCTAACAGAACAGAGATTAATAAAATGTATATCAGCTTGTCTAAACCTTCAGTCTCTCATTCCCTTCAGTTGCTCTCTGTATGGAAATATTAGGCCTCATGATTGCAGCTTCAGATCCTCGTATTCACATGAGTCCTCTTACAACTTTGTATGCTGCGTCAATGGTGCAAGGTTCATACACAGATATCTCAAGTGATATGCTAAGACCCCAGCATGCAATTATCATTAACTTGGTGGCTGAATCACTGATCTATTACCCAGGGGGCTTCTTTTGCTCATTCTTCATGGTCTGTCATCACCACAGATGCAAGTCTTTCAGGTTGGAGAGCTGTTTGGGGATCCCTGACAGTACAATTCTCGGGAGACGAAGGTTACTAATCATTATTTTGGAACTCTGTGCACTTTACAGGGCCCTTCAGGCTTGGCCCCTATTGAAAATGGAGCCTTATCTCCGGTTTCAGACAAACAATATTACAACAGTACCATATGTCAATCCTCAAAGGGGAACTCACAGTTCCCTGGCTATGACAGAAATATCTTGAATCCTCTCTTGGGCTGAAGCCAATTCTTGCCTAATTACTGGGATTCAAATACCAGGAGTTGACAACTGGGAGGCAGACTTTCTCAGTCGTCAGACTATACATCCAGGAGAATGGTCTCTTCATCAGGATCTGTTCTTTCTAATTGTGGATTTATGGGGCCTACCAGAAATAGATCTAATGGCCTCTCATTTGAACAACAACCTACCCAGGTAACTTGCAAGATCCAGGGATCCTAAGGCAGAGGTATTGGATGCTCTAGATGTTCCTTGGTCTTTCCAGCCTGCTTATATATTTCCCCCTCTGATCCTACTCTTCAGAGTGATTTCCAAAATAAAATTGGAACAGTCATTTGTAATCCTAATAGTCCTAGCATGGCCAGGGTTTGGTATGTGGGCCTGTTTCGAATGTCCAGTTTCCCGCCATTGCCTCTTCCTGTAAGGCCATACCTTCTATCTCAAGGTCCCTTTTTCCATCCAGATCTAAAGTCTCTACACTTGATGGCATGGAAATTGAACGCTAAATCACAGAGTCAGAGAAACCTCTTTGACTGAGAACTAACACTCTGATTCAGGCTCACAAGCCTGTTTCTAGGAAAATGTATCACAAAGTTTGGAAGACTTATATTTCATGGTGTATCGACAATGATTATTCCTGGCATTCTTTTAGAATTCCTAGATTTCTTCTGTTTTTGCAGGATGGTTTAAATAAAGATTTATCTGCCAGTTCTTTAAATCTCTGATCTCTCTGTATTATTCTGTAGGAAGATTGCAAATCTTCCTGATGTTCATTGTTTTGTTCAGGCCTTAGTCCAAATTAAACCAGTCATTAGGCACGTTTCTCCTCCTTGGAGATAACCTAGTATTAAAAGTTTTGCAGGCTCCTCCTTTTGAGCCTATGCATACATTGGACATTAAACTACTTTCTTGGAAAGTGTTATTTCTTTTGGCCATCTTTTCTGCTAGAAGAGTTTCTAAATTATCTGCTCTCTCTTGTTAGTCTCCTTATTTGATATTCCATCAGGATAAGGCTGTTTTTTGCAGACTACATTTACATTTTTGCCTATAGTTGTTTCCTCACACAACATTAGTAGGAAAATTAGAGTTCCCTCCTTGTGTCCTGATCCAAAAAATACTTCTGAAAGATCTTTACATGTTTTGGATGTTGTTAGAGCGTTAAAATATGTTGATGCTATTAAGGTTTTCAGACAAACTCTAGTCTGTTTGTTCTTTTTTCTGGCCCTAGGAAAGGCCAGAAAGCCTTTGCCATTTCTTTAGCCTCTTGGTTAAAGCTTTTGATTCACAGAGCTTATGTGGAGTCGGGTCAGCCTCCGCCAAAAAGAATTACAGTTCATTCTACTAGATCAGTTGCCACATCTTGGGCTTACAAGAATGAGGCTTCAGTTGATCAAATTTGCAAAGCGTCCACTTGGTCTTCTTTGCATACCATTACTGCATTTTACCATTTTGATGTTTTTGCTTTGTCAGAAGCAGCCTTCGGTAGAAAGGTCCTTCAGGCAGTTGTCTCAGTTTGATAATTGTGCCTATATTTGAGTTGTCATAACAGATATATTTTTGTTTTTGGGTTGTGGAATTAATAGAGGAATTGGACAAGAGCAGACCCACATTAAAGGACATATTTAATCCAGATAATGAAGTCAAAGAAATTTCAGAGGTGTTTCTTAAAATGGAAAAAGCTCTAATGAGAGAATACCAAACATGGTGGGATAAGAAATCACTGGAAAAATATATAGACTTAAATATGATACCCCGGGGTCTAAGGCTAAAGAAAAGGCCCACTTTTCTTCAGGTGGATGATGCCTTTCTGAATGAGTGGAATGACATACTCACAGAGTGCTCAATAAGACTTATGCACCTGATAATTAAACACAAAGAACAAAAACTGATTGAGGCAAGACAATACATACAAGATATACAAAAAGATTTAAACAATTTTGTAGGACATAATAGCTATGAGAAATTAGACAATCTACTCAAACAAACTGTAGATAATATGAAAAGAGACATTGACAAACTTAAGTTTCGAAAATTTACAAGGGATTCTGAGGACTATACCCATAATAGGGTTTACATAAAGAACACGCAACAAAATAAAAGGAATAGACGACAACGCAGGCAGTACAGGGGTGAAGACACAGAACCTAAAGAGGCACACAAACAACAACAGTCTTCATACAACAAGAAACAAGTGACTTTCTCAGACACGGACCCTGAGTCTAATGATGAATTTTAAATGCAAGAGTTTGTGGACTTTATGACTAGTGGGCCCTCATCA
This sequence comes from Bombina bombina, assembly GCF_027579735.1. Taxonomy (NCBI): domain Eukaryota; kingdom Metazoa; phylum Chordata; class Amphibia; order Anura; family Bombinatoridae; genus Bombina; species Bombina bombina. Next base: position 177,773,705 of record NC_069500.1, read on the forward strand.
GATGAGGCCGAACTGTCTAATGATGTTGATGTGATGCACACATTAGAAACACACCACAACACCCAGTCCCTACCTCCACAGGGCAAAACCAATGAAGGCATACTTAAACATAAGAATAAGCAGGCCGGTAGAAATAGATATGGTAGAGCTCTAGAGAGTGATAGACACCCTAAACAAGGGGTAAACACAGAGCAGCCACAGGTTTTTCACGCGGCTACAGCCGGACAGGGAGGAGGTGGGAGGGGGAGAGGTGTGATACACAGACCTCAAATGACACAGGGAGAGGAGCAGCCACAAATACAGAGGGAGAGATATACATTAAGGAGAGGGAGGCGGAACAAATACAAAGTTTGAAAATAATTAACTTATCTTCTGCCTCACTAGAAGAATCAGAGTTGGAAGTACTTAGGCTGGGTCTTAACTTTGTACCCTCAGTTGATTTTGATGTATTCGACACTTTATTAGATGTGAACAAGTTAGTTTGCAAATTAACATTAAAAAAGTTTTTTTCTACAGAAGTGGTTGAAAAGGATGCTGTACAGGTTAACACTAATGTTGATAGGAGGGTGGAAAATGATTATTTTCAGATAAAAGATGCGGTGGATTTCCTAACTTTGTATCAGCTAGAAAAAGATAGCAATACACTTGAGTACACCAAAAGTTCACATACAGGCTACAGACCTAAGTCAACATTTTACCCCACTAGAAACAGAGGGAACATATTAGAACAATTTCCCAAGAGAGTGGAGGAAGACTTAGTGACACTGAAGTCAAAAGGAAAAATACATAGAGAGAATCTAACAGCTAAACAGAAAATTGGCTTAAAACTTTTGAAACAAAGGGAAGATGTGGTAATAAAAAAAAAAAAAAAAAAAAATTCGGACAAGGGAGGCTCCATTGTGATTATGGATAGAAGCTCCTATGTCCAAGAGGCATTGAGACAACTCAATGATGAGGAGGTGTATATAGTGTTACGGGGGAACCCGGTCTTGACATTCCAAAGAGAAATGAGGAGTTTGCTGGACGACGGGCTGGAGCTTGGGGTAATAGATCCAGATACCTTTGAGTATTTGATGGTGGAGGAGCCGGTTACCCCGATCTTCCACCATTTGCCAAAGGTGCATAAGACCTTGGAGGATGTCAAAGGACGTCCAATAGTGTCTGGTATAGGTTCTCTATTTGAGAACCTATCCAACTGGATAGAGTCTCTGCTCCAGCCCGTCGTCTGGAAACTACCATCATTTCTAAGGGACACTAAGCACCTGTTAAACTTAACAGAAGACTTAGTCTGGGAATCTAATTATAATTGGCTCACCATTGATGTGGTGGGCCTGTACTCAGCCATCCCCCACAAGGAAGGCCTAGAAGCTGTTAAGTATATGTTGGACAGCTTCAGTGATTATGACACCAACCTCAAAAGTTTCATCCTGCGGACCCTCCTCTTCCTATTAACTCATAACTATTTTGAGTTCAATGGATTGTTTTATCTGCAGAGGCGTGGGACAGCCATGGGGGCAAAATTTGCCCCGGCCTTTGCAGACATCTATATGGGTTGGTGGGAGCTGTCCCGCGTCTATGCAGATGGCAATCCCTTTAGAAAATCAATTGTAGCATACAAACGCTACATTGATGATTTGATAATGGTTTGGTCAGGTACGGAAGCAGAAAGTGTATCCTTTATGGAATACCTAAACTGTAATAGAGCTGGCTTACAGTTTACTTATGCTTTTGACACCAAAAAAGTACCATATCTAGATGTTGAATTGGAAGGGGACATAGCAGAAGGAGCAGTAATATCAACTTTATATGTAAAGCCGATTACTGCTAATGCATTTCTCCATGCAAAGAGCTGTCATCCACGCCATATGACTTATGGTGTGGCAAAGGGACAGTTCATAAGGCTGAAACGCAACTGCTCCAGAGAAGCAGACTATCAAAAAGAAAGCAAGTTGCTATGGAAAAAGCTTAAGGCGAGGGGTTACCCCAACGGGCCCCTACGAAAGGCCTACTTTGATGTACAAAAAATCTCTAGGGCAGATTTACTAAAGCCAAAAACAACAGGTACTGAAAAAAGGTCAAGCGAGATAACATTTGTGACAAACTATTCCAATCAATATAGGGAGGTTTGTGAGATTATTAGGAAGAATTTGACAATCCTAAGGGCGGATGAAGCATTGAAAGATGTGATAGATAAAGGTTGCCAATTTGTTTCAAAAAGAAACTTAACAATTGGCAACATTGTCTCACCGAGTGCACTAAGAAAACCACAGAAGGAAAGCAGCTGGCTTAGCTGTAAAGGGCATTATAAATGTGGATCACATGGCTGTACTGCATGTGGTTATACCACAAGCAGTAAGGTTTTCCAATCATGTTATACACAACGAGTCTTTGACTGTAATTACTGTACGAATTGTCGCTCTGAATTTGCGATTTATGCAATTACGTGCACACACTGTCAGAAACAGTATATAGGGTGCACGACAAGAGAGACACGTGAACGGATACGGGAACATCTTAACGACATTGAGAAAGGGAGAACAGCAACTGGGGCATCCAAGCACTTTATCCATGAGCATGGAGGTAGTGCCAAAACATTTTCCTGGATGATTATAGATATCATCAGAAACAAACCGAGAGGAGGTAATAGAGTAAAGGAGCTATATAAGAAAGAGGCCTTTTGGATTTTCAAATTGAACACGCGCATGCCGAAAGGTTTAAATATTGAGACCGATCTGATTAATCATTGGCAATGAATAAGAGAGAATCCAATGTATAAAGGAGGTGTGCTGTTCAATTTGAATTACCAAACTATGGTTTTAGCTTTAGCCACCAATAGCGAGATGAAACATACAAGAAAACTACACTAAAGATATTATCATACTAAATATGATGGGTTAACCATCAAGAGTGATTGAAAGGTTTATTATTTTGCTCCATATTTATCAATTCTCCCTCCCATTTCTACAACTAAAATGAATTGCTGAAAATAGCATCCCCCAGCAACATTTAATAGTAATAGGGAACATATATGCGTGTACACAGAAGTTTGTACCAGATTGAGTTAAGTGATATTAAGATAATATAGTGGGCATCACTAAACGCAAACACAAAAAACTGCATAAAAGTGTTTTTCTAACAAGTGATTAAGGCAAATAGTCTGCCAACAAACTATGCTTATGTGCTTCACATATATGATTTATGAAGTAATCTAACATCCTGTCACTTCTGATTGAAAACTCCTTTTTTGGTCTAATTGAGCTTGTAAGTCTCTTTGTATATATGATGCCACGAAATAGTTTATTAGATAAGTGTCCTTTTTAATAGGGAAATAAAATATCTTCAGGTATCAGGTGAGCACCAGTAAGCTATTAGAGTCCTCTGACGAATAGGGTAACAGAATTAGGAATATCTAGCACAGATAACCAATCAGTGAAGAGGGAGTGGAATAAAAGTCACCAATTGACCATGACAAGTAGAGTCTATGATTAAGGCTAACTAAAGCCGAAACATGTTAGACATGTCTATCTGATCTGTGCTTTGATTTTAAACAATAAGCTGTGTTTTAAAGAAGGAGCAATAAAGAACATTCTAAAGTTTTATACCTGTGCCGGTTTTTCTTGGTGTTGCTGTCATACGGCATAGGAGAGTGCCGTCCGGTCAGGTTGCAGTAAAACTTTTTAGTTACCAATTCCCAGTGGTATCTGGGTCATCCCACAGGATCTCCAAAGTGGACCGCCAGGACCAGTGACACCCAAACTCAAGGAGGAACCCCCAGACCGAACGGAGACACCAGAGGCAGAGAGGAAGTCACATGACCGGGGAAGCCGGGTGACGTCAGACGCCGCACACTGGTGAGGGGAGCAGAGGCTGAGCGGCAACAGTCGGCACTTTGAAATCGAAAGCTGGAGTAGGTGAGCCGTGAAGAGCCGCCGGGAGCCGCCAAAGATTGCTGCACACTAACTTCTGCATTCGGCAGTGGGCAGAATATTGATCCGGAGAAGAATCGTGGGTGTCACTGAGAGCGGTAAGACTATCCTTGCTCATTGCATAGTGTTTCTCTTGTGGAATTAATTTGTCAGCAAAGAAATCTTTTCTTTCAATCCCTCCCTTTATTTGTTACCTGTGGACTTCCACAGCTTGTGTATTAGTTCCCATATGTAATGGATTGTGGACTCTCACCACCTATATGAAAGAAAACATAATTTATATCTCACCTGATAAATTAATTTCTTTCATGGTGGCGAGAGTCCATAACCCCTACCATTTTGTAGGTTAATTTATTTTTAAGCACAACTTTTTTCCCTGCTCCTATATTTTGGCTCTTACTCCTTCTTACACCTCACTACTTGGCTATATGTTAAACTGAGTTATGTGGGAGGGGTTTTATAGGGTTTTGGAAACTTTTGCCTCCTCCTAGAAGGAAGGTATATATATATATATGTAATGGATCATGGACCTTTATCAGGTGAGATATAAATGATATTTTCTTTATTTGCATTTAGTACACTTATTTAAAGGGATAGAAAGATAAAAAAAAATTAAATGTGCATGCGTGCATTTCAATTTGAAATAGAAGTATTTTTGCAATATACTTCCATTAACAAAAATGCTTCTAGTAATAGTTACTACTTTTTCCCATTGTCATACGCCACACACTTGTATTAAAACACCATGTCTGCTCTTAGAGCTACCTGCGGTGTGTATTTTTTTTTTTAAGACATAGGGGCCGATTTATCATGGCCCGAATGGGGCCGTATACCCCTGTTTCCATGCGAGCCTTCAGGCTGGCCGGAAACAGGAGTTAAGAAGCAGCGGCCTTAGACCACTGTTCCTTAACTTGTCCGCTGCCTCTAAAGCTGCGGAAATCAATCCGGCTGATCTCATACTATCAGGTTGATTCACACCCCCTGCTAGCGGCCGAAGGGGGCGGCATTGCACAAGCAGCTCATCATGTCCGTCCGGCAAATTATAAATCAGCCCCATAATGTGTGTCATACAAGCCATTGCAGACTCTCTGAGAAGGTCTGATATTTAAATATTGTTGCAAGGCCCTCACAGCATATGTGTGTATGCCACAGAAACACAGTAATAACTATTACTAGAAGCATTTTTACTAATAGAAGAATATTGCAAAAATGCTTCTATTTCAAATTGAAATACACCCATGCACATTTCAATGTTGGCCTATCTATCTCTAAGCTACAAGGCTTTTCCCTCTATTCAGGCACAACCACTATACTTCTAGCAGTATATATGCCTCTCTTTTTGAAGAACAACAGTCCTAGTGACAAACATCACTATACCTGGTGCAAGTGATATAGGGCAACTGCAAACACCCCTCAAATCACACAAAACAAAGTCCACAGCACCCAATCTTTTAAAGAATCTTTGGCTTTTATTCAAGCATCATGGCACAAAACAGCAACCAGCAACGTTTTAGGTTATTCACCCTTAATCATGCTAATACAGAGTACCTGTGTGTTGCTCCTTATATACCTCCTACATTAACTATTGAATTACTTTTACATCTCAAGTACAAGTAATACTGCCACCTCTACACATACAACCTTATAGACATCGCCACATAAAAATTATAAATAATAATGATAAAACACAATCTCCTTAATAATCAGTTAGGCTGTGAATAATGTCCAGTACACCAACAAAAGCACATAGACAATAGGTGTTAATAATACAGCTAATGACCGAAAATGTCCCTTTTAAAAGACAACAGTTCTTAAAATAACAACCGGATTACAGATATTTTACTTGATCCGGAATGTAATGAGGTTGATGCTCCTTCTTAGCCCACCGGTGTTCACTCTCATGCTCCAATGAATATGAAACAAATCACTCTGTAACACAGAATAATATGGAGCGCATCCAAGATCTAAGTGCAGTATTTAAAAACAACACTTTATTGTTATACATAAAATTATGTTACACTCACAAAGGTGCCTTCAAACATATGAGGTATGTGTCTGCCTTAAAAGTTAGTCTCTGTCCCACTCCAGCCGTACAGTCCAGTATCCACCTTCTGTCAGTTTGTTGTCCTGACTCTGTTTAAATCATACACATTTATATAGGGAACTGAATGTTAACGTGGCTGTCAGAGACGATAGTGTAATTGTAAACACTATGATATATGGAGATTGAGTGATAACACTACACAGAGTGAACCGAAATATGCCAGCTGCAGTCCAATCCGTGCTGTGCTCACATTCACTTCTCCCAAAACAAGTTGTGGGCGTGGTCTTATGTGTTTTGCAGGCTACTCCCCGCTTGTCAGTGGCTATGCCCTTCCTGTCTATAATCCTCTCTTTTAGCATTGTCACTGTCTACAACCCCTTCCACTCATAGGTTAGTATTTGTGGGTGTGTGACAAAATGGGAGTGACTCATATTCCGATAATCCAATACCTAAGCCGTAACACTCCCAGTTTACCCATTACTCGCTTCTTATTCAGTGTCACTACCTGACGTTCTAATTAAAGTGTACTATGCTCCGTTTAACACACGAAGCACATAGGTCAGCTGTTTGTCAATTAGTCATAATGTGTGACATATATTTCATTCTAAAATAATAATATTACAGTGTCCATCAATCTGCTTAGATTTACAGTTATAAAAATTTAAAATACTTGCCAAATACATAATCTTGGGTAAAATATGATAAAAACATTGCATACACATATAATACATATACTGAGTACATTTTGGCACATAAATACATTAACCCATAAGTATACACATTAGTATATAAATAAATATACCCATCATTAAAGTTAACAACATATTGTGGTTATTCACATATATCAAACTATAACCTAATTTCTGATTTTGACCCACTGTAAAAGTCAATAAAGATTTCATGTATTGAAATTGTTTAGGGATTATATCTTGTGTATATATGGGGGATATCTATTCACGAATGTCAACCAAACGTCCAACTCATATGACCTTAATAGTTACCACTTACTGCATATCTCATTATCCCAAAAAGCTAAGGAAACTCTATATTAGATGTGCAAAAATGCTGCCAAATCAATATCTCGATTGAGACCCCCAGGACCCATAGTGCCTAACCTATGGATTCAGAAGGTCTTATGCTGTCTAAGCTGTAGGAGTCGATTCCCTCCTCTCATATATCTTTTTACATGTTCAATACCTATAGCAGCCAGGCTGGTGCTATCTTTGTTATGTACCTCTAGAAAATGGGCTGACACTTCATGGGTGTCCAAGCCCGCCTTTATATTTCTAAGGTGTTCGCTGAACCTCGTCTTGACAGGGCGTTTAGTACGTCCTATATAGACTTTATCACACAAGCACCTTAGAAGATACACCACATAGTTCGTCTTACATGTCATTAGTCCTTTAATTTTATACTTTTTATCACCCCTGGTCATACCAAAGTGTTGATTGTTTAGATCTGCAACATGTGCACCCTTTTCTTCCACACCCTGAGTATTCCTCTCAAGCCAGTTATCATGTTTGTTTGTTTGTTTAGACATACTAGGGCTAATTCTATTTCTTAAGTTAATATTCTTTTTAAAAATCACTTGCCCCTTTTCACTCAGTGTATCTTTGAGAATGGGATCCTGCATTAGGATGGGCCAGTGTTTTTTGACTGCCCCTTCAATTTCCTTTGCAGCTCTGTTATATTTGGTCACTAACTGGACCTTTCGTTTGTCCATATTTTCTCCTAATTGGGTCTGCTTTTTACGTTTTTTCTTAATAAGTTTGTTTCTATCCATTTTATCTAATTTATCTTTTGTATCTACCAGTAGATTCTCTGGGTATCTTTTTTTGCCAAAAATCTATTAGTGATCACTTTGGCTTCTTCCAGAAAGTCAACTCGTTTAGTGCAGTTACGTCTGGCTCTCTGGAATTGGCCTAGAGGTATGTTCATCTTCCATTTTTTATGGTGACCACTTTTGGCATGTAGGAACCCATTGGTATCCGTTGGTTTTCTATATAGAATTGTATAGATTTCCCCTCCTTCCTGTATAATCTCCAGATCTAGGAAGGTGACCTTGGTAGGACTATACTCCATAGTGAAGCTTAAGTTGAGTATGTTCCTATTCATATATTCAACAAACTCCACCAGTTCCTCCGTTGTCCCTTGCCATACCAGGAGTATTTCATCTATATACCGATACTATTGTTTGATACAATCCTTATATGAATTTTCTGCATTGAAAACAAACAGATCCTCCCACCAACCCATATAGAGTTTTGCCAAATTGGGGGCAAATTTGGTCCCCATTGCAGTCCCCTGGTTTGGAGGAAATATTTGTTTTCAAACAGAAAATACTTCTTCTTAAGAATAAATTCCATAGCTTTCTCCAAGAACTCAATTTGTGTCTCATTGATGTATCCGCATTTACCACAGAAATATTTAACTGCAGTAATGCCTAATGTGTGGGGTATTGATGTGTACAATAAGCACACATCCATGGTTACCCAGATACAGTTATCCTGCCAAGTTACATCCTCTAAGAGCTCTAATACTGCCACCTAGTGGTCAAAGTTACAAAATATTTTTACAAACAACAATGTTAAAAATGTACTCAATGTTTGCCTAACAAGATAGAATTATGCAATTTAATTCACACTATACTCTTTAAAAAATATTTTTTTTAACAAAACACAGACATGTCTACAGGTGGCCCTTGGTTTACGCCGTTTCAGAATAACAACCTTTTTTTCAGTCATGTGACTGCTATTGAAAAGCTTTGGAAAGCAAAGTGCACTAATTAAAATAGCCAGTAGGTGGAGCTGTCCTCTTGTTTTGCAGCAAAGTTATGCAACTTAACAGCCTGAAATTGATCTGTGTACACAAAGCAGACATTAGCTATCGAGCAACAAGATTTAGCAGCCACTTCCCTATTATCTTCCTGTTCAGCAGCTTGAGGTGAGATTGCCTAACTGCTTATTAATCATTCCAGATTGAAATGCATAGAATAGGTGCAGACTTAATATTATCTAACATGCTAACAATGCAGAGAACTTATTGAAGAAAAAATGCAAGTAAAAAAACGTTTTTGTTTATTAAACTTAGTTTGATGATGATGAAGTCTGTTGTGTGATTATTAGGGATGGGCGAATGTTTCGCAACATTCGAAAAACGGCACGAATTTTAACACATTCGTTCGTTCGAATCGAATTTCGAATGTTTACATAACATTCTAACATTCGATTTTCAAATATTCGGTTTCGAATTTTACGATTACATTCGAAAATATTCGAATTCGAAAAATTCGAATTTAGATTGTAATAGTATTTCTAATGCTTTTTCTTTAAATGTAATATTCGAATTATGCAATATTCGAATTTGAAAAATTCGAATTTAGATTGTAATAGTATTTCTAATGCTTTTTCTTTAAATGTAATATTCGAATTATGCAATACGTGTATTCGAATTCGAAAAATTCGAATTTAGATTGTAATAGTATTTCTAATGCTTTTTCTTTAAATGTAATATTCGAATTATGCAATACGTGTATTCGAATTCGAAAAATTCAAATTTAGATTGTAATAGTATTTCTAATGCTTTTTCTTTAAATGTAATATTCGAATTATGCAATACGTGTATTCGAATTTGAAAAATTCGAATTTAGATTGTAATAGTATTTCTAATGCTTTTTCTTTAAATGTAATATTCGAATTATGCAATATTCGAATTCGAAAAATTCGATTTTAGATTGTAATAGTATTTCTAATGCTTTTTCTTTAAATGTAATATTCGAATTATGCAATATTCGAATTCGAAAAATTCGAATTTAGATTGTAATAGTATTTCTAATGCTTTTTCTTTAAATGTAATATTCGAATTATGCAATATTCGAATTCGAAAAATTCGAATTTAGATTGTAATAGTATTTCTAATGCTTTTTCTTTAAATGTAATATTCGAATTATGCAATAGGTGTATTCGAATTCGAAAAATTCGAATTTAGGTTGTAATAGTATTTCTAATGCTTTTTCTTTAAATGTAATATTCGAATTATGCAATATTCGAATTCGAAAAATTCGAATTTAGATTGTAATAGTATTTCTAATGCTTTTTCTTTAAATCTAATATTCGAATTATGCAATACGTGTATTCGAATTCGAAAAATTCGAATTTAGATTGTAATAGTATTTCTAATGCTTTTTCTTTAAATGTAATATTCGAATTATGCAATACGTGTATTCGAATTCGAAAAATTCGAATTTAGATTGTAATAGTATTTCTAATGCTTTTAAATGTAATATTCGAATTATGCAATATTCGAATTCGAAAAATTCGAATTTATATTCGAATTCGAAAAATTCGAATTTATATTCGAATTCGAAAAATTCGAATTTATATTCGAATTCGAAAAATTCGAATTTCGAATGTAGACATTCGATATAATTATAAACATTCGAATTCGAAAGTGACATTCGAAAACTGTAAATAACATTCGATTTTCGAATTTTTAAGAATATTCGTTCTTATCGACATTCGAATTTAGAATTCGAATTTCGGTAATAACATTCGTTCTACATTCGAAATTCGAAAATTTGCACATTCGCCCATCCCTAGTGATTATTTAAATAGGTGCTGTTAGCAAATGTTTTTGTTCATTAAACTTAATTTGATGATACAATCTATATTATTAGGTTTATAATGCTGTTTAGCATTTAAAGTCTTCATTTCAAAGCTTTAAAAATAATGTATTAGGTTTTACTTATGACAATTTTGAGAGGGGCCTGGAACCTAACCCCCTCACTTCCCATTGACTTACATTATAAACTGGGTTTCAATTTACAACGGTTTCGCTTTACAACCATTCCTCCTGGAACCTAAACCCGGCGTAAACTGAGGGCTACCTGTATTTCCCTATTGAGTCCTTTAGGGTACAATGCATCCAATTTATCAATCCAGAATGATTCCTTTCTTTTTAAGCAAAAGTTCCCTATTACCACCTCCTCTTAAAGGGCCCACACTGTAAATAACCTGCCATCTTAACTGTGATATATTGTGCCCTGCTTCTAGGAAGTGACAGGCTACCGGCGCCTTTTTGTCTCCACATCTGATGTTAGATCTGTGTTGACTAAGTCTATCTTTGATTTTTCTTGTCGTTTCACCTAGGTAAATCCTAGAGCATGGACATTTTATTAAATATGTTACATAGGATGATTCACATGTGTAAAATTGCTTGATGAAAAACTTTTTCCTGTTTTTGCAAGAGTTAACATAGTAGCCCTGATTCCACTCTCATGCTTAATTGAAGTATAGAGACGACTTACATCAAGTGTGTATAATATATATTTTGTATTACCCAGTGGAAGAACTTTCAATTTCTCTATGAAATCATTGGTTTATTTTATATATAAGGTTGCTTTCATCACCTCAGGTTGTAATATTTTATCCAAATATACTGCTTGATTACTAAACACTGATTCCACTCCAGCCACTATTGGTTGCCCTGGGGGGTTTATTTGCATCTTTATACACTTTAGGCACTGTATAAATAATGGGGTTCTTTGGCCATTCAATATATAAATATTGTGCAAGTTTTTTTTTTATCTATAAGTTCCATACCAAGGGCCCTGTCAAGAATACCTTTGATTTCCTTTTGTATTTTAAAGAGTGGATTATTAGGTAGGGTCTGATAAATTTCATTGTCTTTAAGCTGATTTTTAATTTCTAACACATAATAATCTCTGTTTAAGACAATAGTAGCTCCACCTTTGTCAGCCCCCCTTACCACAATGTCTTTTTCCAATAGTGTGTTAATTGCTTGTGACTGATATTTTGACATGTTTAAATTTCCAATAATTTTTTCTGACTTTGACAAACTTCAGTTTGTCAATGTCATTAGATACTAGTCTCACATATGTTTTCACACAATTGTTATTGCTTGCTGGTACAAAATTACTCTTTTTTTATACAGATTTACTAATTTTAAAGTGAGTTTATCACCATTACCTATGTTTTGTTTTTTTTTGTTTTTGAGCCAGTTGTTGATAGAAGATAATGTTTAGGAATATCTATGTGTCTGGCATTTAGTATAGAGAGCATACAATTATACTCTCAAGCTTTCCTGAGAGGAAGAGCCCCGAACACTAATAATGATATGTAGAGAGAGACAAAAAAAAAAAAAAAGGGGGGGAGGGGATGGCAAAAGGGAAGAAAGGGAGGATAGGGAACAGGGTCAAGGAATTTTTTCCTTTCTACTTCCCCTCCCTTCCCCTTTTTCTTTAGAAATATAGTAAGTTTACTTAGCTCATACGTAATATTTATGCTGGGAGAGTTCTAATTTTTTTCCATAATTCCCATGTTTGACAGTGTAATGCATTACCTATGTTTTTATTAACATTAGACATCGGAGTACAATCAGAAAAATCTTGATAAAGGCATTGCTGAGATGCTGAAACGCGTAGATCTGTGAAGGGAGTTGTGACATTTGACTAAGCAGCTGATACGAGTTCAGCCAGACTTAACACCATAAGTATACAACATTCACTATTCCCAGTAAATCCGGTTACAAGGTGGACGGTATTGATACCGGAAACAGTGTCTAAGGACAGCTGAGTGGAAACCCGTATTGGACAGACGCTGTGCAAACGGCTAAGGTGGAAGCTGTTTGAAAGACCGAGAAGCTAGCGGTGGGTAAGCGGTTTTAAAGCTAAAAGACACAGTGAAGTGAAAAATTCTCTATACTCTGTGTACCAAACCGGCAACTACCAGTGACTGTGCTTTATCAATTTATTGCTAACATATACCGCGAGCAGCGGATTGGATACTAACTTGCAATTTTTATAACACATTTTAAAATAAGATCAGTTTGCCTATTGGCTACCACATTGTCACGTGTTCATTTGGAAAACACAACGTCTGGAGAACGCCGATATCAAGGTTTTCATTATAAACTGTGGATCACGTGGATTTTACACATTGTACATGCAGGGGCAAATACGTTTATAAAATACACTCTTTTGAGTATGTACTCAGTATCTACAAATTGAAAATAGACTGATACAAAGAAATCGCATTAAGCAGTGACAACACAAAGCAATACTTTATCCAGATACTTTATATTTTTGGAATAGTCCTTATCATTTTTTAACAGTTGTGGCTACAACATTTATTAGAGTATATTGTAATATTGTAATACTGTGTTTTATATGAATTAAAGTAAATTATATTTTATTATGCATGATATGTTTTTTTAGAGTACATTATACAGCGCCTATATACATATACTATTGGGGGATTGTATAATCTATATAGATTTTGTAGAGTTTATATATTCAAATATATCTACATGCAATGCACCGATAGTTGAATCATCCTTATATATATCACTTTTAACCTTCAGCCCATATGTTATATGGGCACCACTCTCCATATTCTAATTGAATTAATTTCTATTTTGAACGTGTTTGAGGAGATAACGTTTTTTAAGAGTGTGCATTGAAGGCCCTTTAGTTTAGTGAGGTCTAGAGATAAAGTTTTTTTATTTAAAATATATAAATCTTTCTTGATCTAAAAAAAAGTCAGTGTCTTTAGAGGGTCAGAATGTTAGCCCCTTGTCCAGCATTTTATACTCACTATCCATTAAGGTACAGTTTGAGATCTTAATTACTGTTGATTCCTTGTCTGCAGGTGTTTCTTAGGTGTTGTTTGCCTCTTCGGCCGATTGTGGCATCCTGCCTCTTCGTTTATGCTTGTGGCCTCATCTGTGGTGCTGACCCGCATGCTCCCCTTGTTGCTGGACTCTAAAAAAAATTGATTCGCTTGAGCTAACTGTGCTGCAGGAGCATGTGTTGTCATTCCTGGACTGTTGGCATTCTTGGAGATTACTGCCTGATCTATATTGTTTACTCGTATCCCTCCACCGCCAGCTCCAGATCTCATTGCGCCATCTGTAGACATTGCCCTGTGCAAAGGTCCATCTCATCTCCTTGGAATGTTTGCCGTTTGTGGTCCTGCGATTCTTTTTTAATGGCTGCAATTTTGTCATTCACCTCCATAATCTTTTTATCGAACTCCTCCACAGGTAACATTTGTTTCAATTACTCCTTTCCTGACCTTGATCAATTATAGCCTGGTGCTTTTCCCTCTTCTTTTTGTAGCGACTCTTTTCGAAGGACTGACAAATTAAAATATAAACCCCACTCTTGTTATTTGCTTCAGGTACTGTCATGTTAGTGTCACAGAAACAAATAATGCAGGGCCTCCAAGAGAATAGGGGCAGATTTAAAAAAAACAACAACTCACCAGCATGGAGAGACATTATACAAAACTTTTTTTTTAGCATTTTATTGCGATGTATGTTCCTCCTCTTCACATCTAGAACCCTGATTAATGAGATAAACAGTTCTCAAGCTAAAATTTGCCTTCCTTAAAAATATTTTAAGGGTCATCACTGATGAGGCGGGTTAGATCATCTCAACAGAAAGAGCTTTAGAGAATTGGGCCCTGAGTGTACTTTTTTGGCTCCTTAAGATGCGAGGGTTATAGTTCTTACACAAAGAGGTGAAGTAATATGCTTTTTAGTGGCAATTATATATTTCAATTACCTCCACACAGAGTGTTCTGTTATACTCAATTGCATGTTGAGACTACAGCAGTCTAATCAAAAGATATTTGTGAAAAATCAGTGTAATTCTTGCAACTGTAATGAGCTACCATACATCTTAAATTGACATGTGTTGCTTACAAAATTTAAATAAATCCAAATAAACTGATGGAATTTTCATACTCCTTCCAGAAAAGCAGATGTGAATCACAGAAGCTAATTCATTTACCGATGCAACCTCCTTACAGCATAGAAAAATGTTATATACAACTCTGCCAAGGAATGGGCTACCCAATAAATTGTGTGTGGTAATTAGACTGTTTAGTGAAGTCTGGAAAATATATTAAGATTATGTAATACTAATATACCATGGAACTGTTAAAAAAAAAAATCTGTAATGACCAAACCAGGAGTCTGAATTTTGTTGCTATAGCTGTTAAAACAGAAAGGCATTTATGTACTGTTGTTTTCTATGCTTTTTAAAGCTATTTGTCTATGTTTCTGGTGATCTAATCAGCATTCTTGTTGTTGTGTAAGGTGCCTGGTTGCATACATGTATCATCTAATGGGTATGAACATAACTTCCATAAGGGGATCTTATTATGCTCAATGGACTATTCTCAGAAGCAAAACAAAACAAAAAAAGTATTCTTAACACATTTTAGACCTTCCACAATACTTCATGGAATAGTCTTCTGATTTTATATTATTATTCTTAATCAAATTATTCTCTAGTATTAAGGAGACCATTAATTACATAGACATAATATAGGTTTAAGAGCAGTGGTGAAAAGTAACTGACAATAATAATACAAGGTGATATTGAGATATATATATATATATATATATATATATATATATATATATATATATATATATATATAGTTATCATTTGTATTTACACACTAAATATGGCATTTGCCACCTATCAATGAAGACCTTAGACCATTCTCCTGAAGACTCTCTCTCTTTTTATGCCAACTACATACTCAAGTTAGATCTACAACCATATACATGGCCTCTACACCCCTCCTGCCATCTATATGCCAAATTAAACCTCAGATCAAATACATTACACCTGCAACCTCCTCGTGCTATCTGGATATGATACTAGTGTGTGGAATGTTCAGTGGATACGTTGCACTGGTGTGTGCTGTGATCAGTGGCTATACTACACTGGTAGGAGGAATGTTTAGCAAATATGCTACACTGGTAGTAGGAATGTTCAGTGGATATACTACACTGGTAGGAGGAATGTTTAGAGAATATACTAGACTGGTAGGAGGAATGTTCAGTGGATATACTACACTGGTAGGAGGAATGTTTATTGAATATGCTACACTGGTGTGCCAAGTGATCATTGGATTTGCTGCACTGGTGGTTTTAATGCTTAGTAGATACTCTAATAACAAAGCAATTGTAATGCAATATATATACATATGTATATATATATTTAAAAAGAGGAAATTATAGTAAAATTATAAACAAAATAGAGCGAAATGTATCAATCCACCAAGTTAAGTATATAATATGTCATAGCATGAAGATTAGCATAGTTGTAAGGCTATATTAAGAGTGCATGTCAGGAGAGGGCATCCCCCATGTGACTTTAAGAGACATTATTCCAATAAAAATACATTTAAAATTAAGTACAATTTTTCCGATTTAAAATAAAAAGGTTTTTATAGTTGGACAGTGGCTAGTCTTTAGTGGTATGTGGAATGGTTAGTGGATACTCTGCACTACTATGTGAAAAGGTTTGTGGATAATCTGCACTGGTATGTGGAACAGATAGTGGATACTCTGAACTGGTATATGTAACGGATAGTGGATACTCTGCACTAAAGTGTGAAATGGATAGTGGATACTCTACACTGGTATGGGGAATGGATTGTGGATACTCTGCCCTGGTATGTGGAATGGATAATGGATACTCTGCACTGGTATGGGAAATGGATAGTGGATACTCTGCACTGGTATGTGGAATGGATAGTGGATACTCTGCACTGGTATGTGGAATGGATAGTGGATACTCTGCACTGGTATGTGGAATGGATAGGGGATACTCTGCACTAGTATGTGGAATGGATAGTGGATACTCTGCACTGGTATGTGGAATGGATAGGGGATACTCTGCACTAGTATGTGGAATGGATAGTGGATACTCTGCACTTGTATGTGGAATGGATAGTGGATACTCTGCACTTGTATGTGGAATGGATGGCAGATATTCTGCACTGGTGTGTGGAATGGATAGCGGATATTCTGCACTGGTATGTGGAATGGATAGCGAATACTCTTGACTGGTATATGGAATGGATAGTGGATACTCTGCAGTGGTCAGCAAATTAATTGGTTTTACAATAGACCTTGAGGACACAATATGGGAATATAAAAAAATATATATAGAACATATAAACCAGTTCCTGCTGTACCTAAAAAGAACACTATACTCCTCTAATGATAGTTTGACAAATCAATAAAATTAGAAATATAGAAAGCGCAAAGGGAACAAGTGTAAAATCAATCTATATAAAAAAAAATCAAATATGTACTCTTAATAAATGTATTTTATAACACTTTGATTTTTTATATAGATTGATTTTACACTTGTTCCCTTTGCGCTTCCTATATTTTTAATCTTAGGGAATATGATATAAACCTGTTGTCTGCCAATCATCTTTTGAATATGCTGCTTCATAATATGTTACAGGCAGTAAAAGAAATTGAAGAAGCTTTTTAAGATGATTGTTAATAGTTTCCATTAGGTATTGCTACACATTTATAATTCATGTTCCTGCACTTTCTTCCTTCCATATGGAAAGTACATATGCCAAGGCAATCCTACTGAGAGTCACTTTACTGGAAGGAATGTAGTCCATAAAATAAATTCTTGTGTAAACTTGCAAATCTTTTAATTTTAACGCCTCTCGCTTGCTATTCTGACAATAAAAATACGCACATTCCGTTGTAATAATGAAATGGCAAACTGGAAAAGATTGACTCAGTAGAAATGTGGTTTTGGAAATTGGGTACTATTTTTGTGTAACATTAATAAAGCAATGTCATTGCTCCACATCATACTGTAACCAATTGAAATATGTACCTTATATAAGTTATCCCATAGCATGTTTAGTGCAAGATAAACCAATTATGAATTGTTTCAAGGTCATTTGTTAAAGATCCATACTCTATAAAAATGTGGGACAATTTTTGCCTTTGACAACTAGCACTGTAAGTAGAGCTGTACATTTTGAAGGGTATTTCTATGACATTCCCTCTGTTATGCTCTTTAAACATTTAAATCAATTATCCCTATTTATCCTCCAGTTGGGAAGAATAAACAAGACAACTATGAGTTAAAATTGATGTTGGTGGTGGAGGTTTAGGAGCAACAGATTTCCTAGTGCCTAGGGCAGAACTAAAACTCATTGGACAGAAATTTCTAAAGCTCTCTGGTCGGACAAGATTCTATTAGATGCCTCGTTGGTATTACTTGTTAACAGGTATTCACTAATATAAGGAGAGACACTTACGTTACAATAAAGAGGTCAGTAAAATAAGCTGATGAGTTCTCTCGATACTGGCTAGTTTTTTAGGATCGAGCCCCTAATAAGAGTTGTACCCAAGAAACACCTGCATTCTCCTCTAGGTAAGGATACAGTCTGCTTTACATTTGCTCCCTAGCTTACAGGGGCACAACTTTATTATTATTATTATTATTTTATTATTATTAATATTATGTAGCACTTGGTACATGGTAAAATAACTAAAGCTATACAAATACATAAAATATACTAAATAAATTAATACAGGAGCAGGAGAGCCTTTCCCAGGAGCTTACACTCTGTAGGAGGACAAAGTATTTAACCCATTTAGAGACAGTTAAACCCTTTATGCCATTAGGATGTTCTAGGCCTTCCTAACAACGCCATTAGGATGGCATGGAACGTCCTACCATATAAGGCGTCCTGCAGCTTCCCCCTTTGAAGAAGGTAAGGATCAGCTTGGGGGGCATGCCTAGCAGCATAGACAGTCCTCCATGATCCGATACCATCCTTGAAATCACGCAATGGCATCGACAATCGGGTGATTTCATTTTTACTAATAGTGTTTACACTTCGTTCCAATGTGAGCACTATTATTCCACCATGAAAGGGTTAAATAAAGGAATTTGTTTAACAATAAAATGCTAACAAAACAGAGCGTTTTAGTTTTACACTTGAATGTTCCTTTAAGACTTTAATTTCCTTTTTTTTTTTTTTTTTGCTAATACATGTTAGAATTCAGAAGTTCTCACTTGTGGTTCACTGTAGCCAGATGCCTAAGTAATCGCCTGCCAACTGCAGCAGCCAGGAATGAAAAAATAATAATAAGTGATCCGTAAGACCCACTGTGTAAACATATAGATTAAAACATGTCACACACTGTATGGAACGATTCCTCGGTTTATTTTTTGCAAATGATGTTTGCACAAGTAAAATATATCTCTAGGATCACTTAGCAAACTCATGTTTCCCACAGATTATTCATTTGGTAAAAGAGATTTCTTTTCATGTGCCCATAAATGGAACCTTTGATATTATTTCTTATTTGTCATATTGAAGATTGTGTTAACTAAAAAAAAAAAAAAAAAATTCCATAAAAACCTACCTGATTAGTATTAGGCTTTGACATTTAAAATATTGTTTGATAAATCTTTTTTTAAAAGATAGATAATCCCTTTATTACCCTTTCCCCAGTTCTGCATAACCAACACGGTTATATTAATTTACCTTTGTTAAGAGGTCCATAGGAGGCCGAAACAATCGTCTGGGGTTGTCATGTTCCTTGTTTAGAGGAGAATTGCCTGGTATTTCGGGGCTGGACTGACCTTACTTGGTGGGATCAGACTGATATACTTCAAGAACGTTTTCCTCTGTGAAAAGCACACTGGTCTAAAAGAGGCTGTTCCTGGGTGGTAAATCGCCATAGAACTAGCTGATGAGTTGTTGTTCATTCCTGGTAGAGCGCTTCTGTGTTTGTATGCAAGCTTTTACAATTATTTTCCTTTAAGCAAAATTGATGATAGAAGTTGTTTCAAATTGTATGTTCTATTTGAATCGTGAAAGAACTTTTTTGGGTTTCATGTCCCTTTAACAAGTCATCCAACTGAGAAGTGAGATATTAGCTATTTTTTTTTATACCTTTACAATGTTTACTATCAATTAATATATAACTTTTTAGTATATTATAAGATTATGTGGCTTTTTAGCAATGTAAATCCAAGGGTGCACCTTTCAGTTTAAAGATATAGAAAATTTAAATGTTGATGATTATTCAAATAGAGCATACAATTTTAATTATTTGTTCTCCTTGTATTCTTTGTTGAAAATAATAGGTAGGCCCAGAAGCAGCAATGGACTATGGGAGCTAGCTGCTGATTGGTGGCTACACATATATGTCTCTTGTCCTTTTTTCAACCAATGTGTTTATCTAGCTACCAGTAATACATTGCTGCTCCTTCAACAAAGGATATCAAGAGAATGAAGAAAATTATACAATGGAAGTAAATGTAACGTTGTAGAGTATGCTCTATCTGAATTATGAAAGAAAAGTTTTAGATTTTATGTCCCTTTAATAATAAAACATAATCCTCTGTGGAAATATTGTTATGTTATTGATAATTTATGTAATATTGTTGTTTTAAGATGAAAAGCTTAGTGTTCCCTTTAAGGGCTAGATTGTGAGTGGAGCGTTATCTGTCGCTCCCGCACTAACTGTGCATTTAGAAAGTTTTCGCTCATGTGCTAACTCAATGCGAGCAAAAAGCCAAAGTTAGAATATTGCGACTGTGTTAATGATTTCTTCCATAGACTTCAATGAAGCACAAAAAGTGGGAAAAAAAACTTAACACCAAACAAGTTACGCAAACCTGATCACATTTTCTCAAGTGCGCTAATCTGACATGAAATATTACTGTTTCACATGCCAATCTTCTTCACTTAGAATATGTTCTATTTATTCTTAAATACATATTTCTATATATACCTGATGTTTTTTTGTAAAATATCTATCTATCTATCTAACATAATTTATGTAAGAACTTACCAGATAAATGAATTTCTTTCATGGTGGCGAGAGTCCACGAGCTAGTTACTGATGGGATATACATTCCTACCAGGAGGGGGCGAAGTTTCCCAAACCTACAATGCCTATAAATACACCTCCCACCTCACTCATACCTCAGTTTAACGTATTGCCAAGTTAGTGAGGTGTAGAAGGAGTAAAAGCATAAAAAAGAGGAACAGGATAAATAATGTGCTTTATACAAAAAAAATCATAACCCCCCAAAAATTGGTGGGTCTCGTGGACTCTCGCCAACATGAAAGAAATTAATTTATCAGGTAATTTCTTACATAAATGATGTTTTCTTTCATATAGGTGGCGAGAGTCCACAAGCTAGTTACTGATGGGATATAATACCCTAGATGTGGAAGTCCACGGGTAACTATAGACAAGTAACTATAGAGGGAGGTATAAAATAAAAACAGCTATTTCCGCTGAGAAATTAAATCCAAAAAAATAATTGTTTTCTTAAAAATTCAAAAAACTTAAATCATAGGCACTAAAATCAAGCTGAGACAGCTGCCTGAAGAACCTTTCTACTAAAAGCTGCTTCTGTAGAAGCAAAAACATCAAAATGGTAAAATTTAGTAAATGTATGCAAAGAAGACCAAGTGGCTGCTTTGCAGATTTGATCAACTGAAGCTTCATTCTTGAAAACCCAAGATGTGGCAACTGATCTTGTAGAATGAGCTGTTATTCTCTGAGGTGGAGACTGCCCTGCCTCCAAATAAGCTCTGTGAATCAGAAGTTTCAACCAAGATGCCAAAGACATGGCAGAGGCTTTCTGACCTTTTCTGGAACCAGAAAAAATAAAAAAAAATTCTGAAATCTTTAGTAACCTCGTAATATTTCAAAGCTCTTACCACATCCAAAGAATGTAAAGACCTTTCAAGAGTATTCTTAGGATTAGGATACAAGAAAGGAACAATCTATTACAGTTTGTGTTGCTGGGGTAAGGTGCTCCGGATCCCTACAGCACAGGTGCACCTAGATTAGGGTGCCAGCTACTGTGCTGTCAAAGTGGGAGTCATGGCCCACTTGCCAGCAGAAGTCTTGTTGGGAAATTACTTGGGATATGTTGCATCCTCCTTCATTATAGATGGCCCTACGGATACTTGCCCAGTCACCACCCGCCAACAAGCTAGGCTCCAAGCTGCCTCACTCGACCCTGGGACCCAGGTAAGCCAAATTCACCTGACTACTACTGTGACCGACCACCCCGTCTCGTGGGCTTCCCCCTCTGACTTTGTCCAGGAGATGTTGGGCGACCCAACGTTAGCCCCCTTCCAAACCTGAGTGGGGACTGACCTAGGGGGGTTAGAAAGGACCACTTTGAGTGGGACAGATAACTTCTGTACCGGGTTACCAAGGGTGGTTGGGGAAAGCAGATGCCCAAGCGACATTTGATGGTACCGCTAAAGTACCGGTACGACCTGTTATGCATCAGGGATGACATTCCCCTGGCAGGACATCTAGGGATTACTAGGACTGCCACCGACTGACCCAGACCTTCTTCTGGCCCGGTATTATGGGAGACGTTAGGCAGTACTGCTGTACCTGCAACATTTGTCAGAGAGTAGTGAAGACCAGTGACCACCCTAAATTATCACTCTCATCAATGAATCGTTCAGCAGGATAGCTGTTGAGATTGTCAGCCCCTTGCCCCATCCCAGTCCCTCGGGAAGAGATATATACTGACAGTAGTGGACTACGCTAGCCGGTGCCCGGAGGCAATCCACCTGGCACACATCCAGGCAGAGACCATAGCCGATGCTCTGCTCTGGATCTTTGCCAGAGTGGTTTCCCCTGGGAGATTATCTCGGACCAAGGGACTTAGTTTAATGCTGAGCTCACCCAGAAGCTATAGAGGCTTTGCGGGGTAAGACCCCTGCCAAGCTCTCCATACCACCCCTAGACCAACGGGTTGTGTGAGAGGTTTAACAGGACACTGAAGCAGCTGCTTCGGACGTTCTCTGACTCTCACAAGGACTGGGAGAAATACCTGCCGCACCTGCTGTTCGCTTAGATAGAGGTGCCCCAACTTTAGGCAAAAATGTAAACGAAGTCCGCAAAACAGCTTTATCTTGAAGGATAATCAGATAAGGAGACTTGCAAGAGAGAGCAGACAATTCAGAAACTCTTCTAGCAAAAGAGATATCCAAGAGAAATAACACTTTCCAAGAAAGTAGTTCAATGTCCAATGCTCAAAAGGAGGAGCCTGCAAAGTCTTTAATACCAAATTTACACTCCAAGGAGGAGAGATAGATTTAATAACAGGTTTGATACGAGTCAAAGCCTGACAAAACAGTGAACATCTGGAAGATTAGCAATCTTTCTGAGAAATTAAACAAAAAGAGACGAGATTTGTCCTTTCAAAGTATTGGCACACAAACCTTTATCCAAACTGTAGAATCCTAGGAATTCTGAAAGAATGCAAAAAATAATCATTTTCCAAACCTTGTTCTAGAGTTTCCTTGAAACAGGCTTACAAGCCTGTATCGTAGTGTTAATCACAGAGTCAGAGAAACCTCTATGACTAAGGACTAAGCGTTCAATTTCCATGTCTTCAAATTTGGAGATTTGAGATCCAGATGGAAAAACGGGCCTTGAGACAGAAGGTCTGGTCTTAGAGGAAGTGATAAAATTTTCCAGCCACTGAGTAACTTTTTAAGACCTTTATTTTCTTAGGCAGGGTCCATAAGTATAACTAACAAACTAACAATGTTTCAAACCTGAAATAGGTTCTTAGTCATATTATTTCAATTATGTACTGGTGTGCTTCATTTATACCTGTGAACTTCTCATTAATTAGAAACTAAATTGTACTGCCATCATGTGGTTATTTTGTAGTATACATGTTTACAATTTTACCTTCATTATTACCACATTAGCAGCTCAATAATATACAATTAAAATGCAATTTAAAATACAATAAAAAACAAAGCCTAATCACCATACCCATACAAAAACCAATTTTAAAATGATATCAGAATCTTGCACATATTTGTATTTATCACAGGCTATTTATATAAACAGAGACCAATCAAAACCTTTATTTAATCCTTTTGGTGTAATGTAGTCACATTTTTAAATCCAGAACATCTCCCTCTTTTTGAGCAATAGTTCCCTATCACCTCCCCTCCTGGGTCTAGTGATATGATCAATCACTTGGAACCTAAGTTAACTAATGTTATGACCCATGGAGAGGAAGTGATAGGAAAGTGGTGCATCCTTATTTTTTAATATTATGTTTGACTTATGCTCAGTGATGCATTCTTTAACTTCCCTACACATTTCTCCTACATAGATCCTGGCACATGTATATTTGATGATATAAATTACAAAAGTTGATCTACATATTAGAAAATCTCTAATTTGGAATTTATTACCATTTATGGGGTGTACAAAGTTTTAATCTGTCCAATTGTTTTTTTTGGAAACTCACTCTGCTGCTGCCAATATCTGCATGAACAAGGGTGTCTTTTAAACTTTTACTCCTCTTGTAAGCTGTCATCGGTTTCTCTTTGGATTGCACTCTTTTAAGATATACCAGTATTTTTTAAGTATATTTGAGATTTTAGGGCCTAAACTGTTGTACTGTTTTACAAAAATCATTATATCATTATTCTTGTTATTATCATTTTTATTTTTGGCAATTTATTTGAAATCATTAATTTCCTTTACAGATTTTAATTGGTCATTGATTAATTTTTCTGGATACCCCCCCAACACAAATTTATTGGCCATTTCGTTTAACCTGTGTTCAGAGTTTTTACTGTCAGAGATAATTTTCTTCACTCTTAAGAATTGTCTTCTAGGTATCGCCCTCAATATGTTGAAGGAATGTGAGCTATCATATTTTAATATATTATTTTTATCAGTTTGTTTGGTGTGCAAATCTGTTCTAAGGAACCCATTTTCCACACACACGTAAGTGTCTGGAAAATTTGATTATTTGAAGTTCAGTGGAGACCTGGCTAGTCTCTTTCCTTACCCCACTCTGGAGAGTGTGCTGTCTTCCCCCATGAATAAAGACTTAGAGAAAGTGACCAAGGTTGGCAACTGGACCTTCGGACAAGGTCCGCATAGCAGAACCTGTGAGGCCATGCTAGCGCTTTCAGAAACACATAAGATTGTTCCATTATGATCTTTGAGATAACTCTTGGAAGAAAAATCAGAGGTAGAAAAATGTAAGCAGGATGGTAAAAACATGGAACTGCTAGAGCATCCATCATTTCCACCTGAGGATCCCTGGACCTGGAGAGGTATCTGCATCTCCGAACATGAGACCTAAAATTTCCATGCTCATAGCCACTGAAGTAAATGATAAGAGACTGAAGCTTTAGACAAGCTGGAACCAATCTCAAACATCTCTTTTCTGTTAGGGATAGAGTCATGGACACTAAATCTATCTGGAAAACTAAAAAGGTGACCTTTGTCTGAGGAATCAAGAAACTCTTTGGTAAATTGATCTGCCAAACGTCTTTGAAGAAACAACAGAAACTGTTTCATGTGAGATTCTGCTAAATGAAAAGATTTAGCTAGTACCAAGATATCGTCCCAATAAGGAAACACTGCAATACCCTACTCTCTGATTACAGATAGAAGGGCACCTAGAACTATTGAGAATATTCTTGATGCTGTTGCAAGGCCAAACGGAAGAGCAACAAATTGGTAATGCATGTTTAGAAAAGAGAATCTCAGAAATTGATAGTGATCTGGATGAATCGGATTGTGAAGGTAAGCGTACTGTAAGTCTATTGTGGACATGAAGTGACCTTGCTGAACAAAAGGCAGAATAGTCCTTATAGTCACCATCTTGAAAGTTTGGACTCTTACAAAATGATTTAAAGTTTTCAGATCCAAAATTGGTCTGAAAGAATTTTTGTTCTTTGGTACAATGAATAGATTTGAATAAAAAAACCAATCCTTGTTCCTGCTGTGAAACTTGGATAATTACCCCTGAAAGTTCTAGATCTGAAATACATTTCAGAAAGGTTTGAGCTTTTACTGGGTTTCTTGATACATGGATAAGAAAGAATCTTCCCAAAGGAGGTCTTATACTAAATCCTATTCGATACCCCTAAAAAATTATATTCTGAATCCACTGATTTTGGACAGAGTCTGTTCAAACTCTTTGAAATAGCTGTAGTCTGTCTCCTACCAGAAAAACTGGCTTAAGGGCCGCACCTTTATGTAGTAGGTTTAGGGGCAGGATTTGGTTTCTTATAAGGCTTGGATTTATTCCAATTCGGAGATGGTCTCCAGTTAGGGCCAGAGGACTTAGGGGAAGGAATGGTTTTCTGTTCTCTATTCTGAAGAAAGGGAGCTTTAAATTTACCCTTAGATTTCTTGTCTTGGAGCAGAAAAACTCCCTTACTCCCATTAACAGTGGAGATAATAAAATCCAATTGTGAACCAAAAAGATTTTTACCTTGAAAAGAGAGAGATAATAATCTAGTTTTAGACACCATGTCATGTCAGCATTCCAATATTTAAGCCATAAAGCTCTTCTAGTTAGAACAGCTAAAGACATGGATTCGACATTGATCTTCATAACATCAATTATAGCATCACAAATAAAATTATTTGCATGTTGAAGTAAAACAATAATGTTAGATAATTCAGAATCTGAAGACAACTGCTGTTCTAAACTGTCCAACCAAAAAGTAGAAGCAGCAGCAACTTCAGCCATAGATATAACAGGTCTACGAATATAGCCAGTATGTAAATATGTCCTTCTTAGATAAGTTCCAAGCTTCCTATCTAAAAGATCATTAAAAGAAGTACTGTCTTCCATAGGAATAGTAGCATGTTTCACAAGAGTGGAAATCACCCCATCAACTTTAGGATTTTTTCCCCAAAGTTTTAAATTGGCTACTGGTAAAGGATACAATTTATTAGACCTAGAAGAGGGGTTAAAAGAGGTACCAGGCTTAGACCGTTCTTTAGCAATAAAATTAGAGATAGGGTCAGGAATAGGAAATACTTCAGGAGTAATAACAGTAGTGTTAAATACATAATTTAGACGATTACTAGCTTTATCATCAGGATGTTTAGAATCCTCAATACCCAAAGTAAACAAAACTTCCTTTAAGAGAGAATGTATATATTCTATCTAAAATAAAAAAGAAGATTTGTCTATATTTGTCTCTGATGGGGCATCCTCTGAATCAGAAGAAAACCCATCAGTAGAGGATACATCAGTATGCCAGGGGTCAGAACTTAATTCACTAGGTTTAGGAAAATGTTGCAAAACCCTTTTGTGTTTATTTGAAGGTGGAATAGCAGTCATTGCCTTATATATAGCTGCCGCAATAAAATCTTTCATTTCTACAGTAATGCTATGAACATTACACTGAGATGAAATAACAGTGGGTGTATTTGTACTCATAGATATATTATTAGCATTTAACAATTTGTCAAAACAAGAGCCACATAATTGAGCTGAAGAATTTAGATCAGCTTTATTACAACAAACAAACTTAGCTTTGGTAGATACGTGTTCAGGCAGCTCAAATCCTATGGTAACATCAGAGGCAGGTTCAGTTTGAGACATAATTGCAAAAAAACTAAATTTAAAAAAAATAAATAATAATAATTCTGCAAATTTATATCCATGCTCCTATATATGATATATATAACAGGCTTGAGAGAATGGGAAACAGAGCGAAAATGTATAAAAAAGGAAAACTGATTCATAAAATGCTGCATGAAAAATTTCTAAGTGTTTTCTGAGAACACTGAATGAGATGGGGCGGAGCTTATAACAGCAATTTTGGTAGGAACATTTTTGGCCTGAAATTTTTGGCACCAAAAAAACGATGCAAAATGATGACACGTCACACTATCACATAAATAGCATCATCACATGTGTGACATGCAAAGCTGTAGTGGATTTGTTATACACCTATCACTCTAAAAAGCAGATAAGAATTTTGATTGTATATACAAAAAAACAAAATGTACCTAAATAAAGCCTAATGAATACTTCTATTATAGCTGCCTAAAATGTGATTATCAAAATTCCATGAGACTAACATAATACTTAGCAACCTAATTTATAAATAAATTATTAGCTCCAAAAAAAACCTGTATGTTTCACAGACTCTACCAAACTTGACAAATATTTAGCAACAAATAAAGTCACTAAAAAAAGAGCACTAAATTACTGACTCAAGGCATGTATACAAACAATGTATTCTTAAAAAGTGCCCAAACCATAGCTGAGAGTGTCTTATATAATAAAAATATATACTTACCGTGTAAGACACCCATCCACATATAACAAACAGCCAAATCAGTACTGAAACATATCAGCAGAGGTAATGGTACAAGAGTATATTGTCGATCTATAAAGGGAGGCAGCAGATGAATCCCTGCAACCGATTTACAGAGAGCCTTATGAAAAGCTTTCCCATAGGTGAAAACATGGTTTCATCAGGCAATAATCCCTTCACATCCCTCATACAAACACTGCACTTAGAGAGGAACTGGGCTTCAATATTTCTTAGAAGTGCCTTTCACTAAAGAAATCAAGCACATCATGCTTCACTATCTCCTAAGAAGGCAAAGTTAAAACTGAGGTATGAGTGAGGTGGGAGATGTATTTATAGGCATTTGAGGCTTGGGAAACTTTGCCCCCTCCTGGTAGGAATGTACTGTATATCCCATCAGTAACTAGCTTGTGGACTCTCGCCACCTATATGAAAGAAATAACATAATTTATGTAAGAACTTACCTGATAAATTAATTTCTTTCATATTGGCAAGAGTCCATGAGCTAGTGGCGTATGGGATATACAATCCTGCCAGGAGGGGCAAAGTTTCCCAAACCTCAAAAT
Organism: Bombina bombina; assembly: GCF_027579735.1. Classification (NCBI taxonomy): domain Eukaryota; kingdom Metazoa; phylum Chordata; class Amphibia; order Anura; family Bombinatoridae; genus Bombina; species Bombina bombina. The sequence continues at coordinate 177,802,209 of NC_069500.1, forward strand.
GCCTATAAATACACCCCTCACCACACCCACAATTCAGTTTAATGAATAGCCAAGTAGTGGGGTGATAAAGAAAGGAGTAAAAAACATCAACAAAGGAATTTGGAAATAATTGTTCTTTATACCAAAAAATCATAACCACCATAAAAAAGGGGGTGGGCCTCATGGACTCTTGCCAATATGAAAGAAATGAATTTATCAGGTAAGTTCTTACATAAATTATGTTTTATTTCATGTAATTGGCAAGAGTCCATGAGCTAGTGACGTATGGGATATCAATACCCAAGATGTGGAACTCCACGCAAGAGTCACTAGAGAGGGAGGGAAAAAATAAAACAGCCATTTTCCGCTGAAAAAATTAATCCACAACCGAAAATTTAAGTTTATTCTCATAAATTAAAGGAAAAAAACTTAAATCAAAAGCAGAAAAATCAAACTGAAACAGCTGCCTGAAGAACTTTTCTATCAAAAACTGCTTCCGAAGAGGCAAATACATCAAAATGGTAGAATTTAGTAAATGTATGCAAAGAAGACCAAGTTGCTGCTTTGCAAATCTGATCAACTGAAGCTTCATTCTTAAAAGCCCACAAAGTAGAAACGGATCTAGTAGAATGAGTTGTAATTCTCTGAGGCGGGGCTTGACACAAAGCCTGCACAAAACAATGAATATCAGGAAGTTTAGCAATCTTTCTATGAAATAAAACTGAAAGAGCAGAGATTTGTCCTTTCAAGGAACTTGCAGACAAACCTTTATCCAAACCATCCTGAAGAAACTGTAAAATTATAGGAATTCTAAAAGAATTCCAAGAGAATTTATGAGAAGAACACCATGAAATGTAAGTCTTTCAAACTCGATAATAAATCTTTCTAAAAACAGATTCACAAGCCTGCAACATAGTATTAATCACTGAGTCAGAGAACCCTCTATGACTAAGCACTAAGCGTTCAATCTCCATACCTTCAAATTTAATGATTTGAGATCCTGATGGAAAAAACGGACCTTGAGATAGAAAGTCTGACCTTAGTGGAAGTGGCAACTGGACATTCAAACAAGATCCACATACCAAAACCTTTGAGGCCATGCTGGAGCTACCAGCAGCACAAATCTTGTGATCACTCTTGGAAGAAGAACTAGAGGCCGGAAAATATAAGCAGGTTGATAACACCAAGGAAGTGTCAATGCATCCACTGCTTCCGCCTGAGGATCCCTGGACCTGGACAGGTACCTGGGAAGTTTTTTGTTTAGATGAGATGCCATCAGATCTATTTCTGGAAGCCCCCACATCTGAACAATTTGAGAAAACACATCTGGGTGGAGAGACCATTCTCCCGGATGTAAAGTCTGATGAATGAGGTAATCCGCTTCCCAATTGTCTATACCTGGGATATGAACCGCAGAAATTAGACAGGAGCTGGATTCCGCCCAAACAAGTATCTGAGATACTTTTTTCATAGCTTGAGGACTGCGAGTCCCACCCTGAAGATTGATATATGCCACAGTTTTAACGTTGTCTGTCTGAAAACAAATGAACAGTTCTCTCTTCAACAGAGGCCAAAATTGAAGAGCCCTGAGAATCGCACAGAGTTCCAAAATATTGATTGGTAATCTCGCCTCTTGAGATTTCCAAACTCCTTGTGCTGTCAGAGATCCCCAAACAGCTCCTCAACCTTAAAGGCTCGGATCTGTTGTGATCACAGTCTAGGTTGGATGAACGAAAGAGGCCCCTAAAATTATACGATGGTGATCTAACCACCAAGTCAGAGAAAGTCGAACATTGAAATTTAAGGATATTAATTGTGATATCCTTGTATAATCCCTGCACCATTGGTTCAGCATACAAAGCTGGAGAGGTCTCATATGAAAACGAGCAAAGGGGATCGCGTCCGATGCTGCAGTCATGAGACCTAAAACTTCCATGCACATAGCTACTGAAGGGAATGACTGAGACTGAAGGTTCCGACAGGCTGCAACTAATTTCAAACGTCTCTTGTCTGTTAGAGAAAAAGTAATGGACACTGAACCTACCTGAAAACCTAAAAAGGTTACCCTTGTCTGAGGAATCAAAAAACGTTTTGGTAAATTGATCCTCCAACCATGTCTTCAAAGACATAACACTAGTTGATTCGTGTGAGATTCTGCAGAACGTAAAGACTGAGCGAGTACCAAGATATCGTCCAAATAAGGAAATACCGCAATACCCCACTCTCTGATTACAGAGAGTAGGGCACCTAGAACCTTTGAAAAGATTATTGGAGCTGTTGCTAGGCCAAAAGGAAGAGCAACAAATTGGTAATGCTTGTCTAGAAAAGAGAATCTCAGGAACTGATAGTGATCTGGATGAATCAGAATTTGAAGGTATGCATCCTGTAAGTCGATTGTGGACATATAATTCCCTTGCTGAACAAAAGGCAGAATAGTCCTTATAGTCACCATTTTGAAAGTTGGTACTCTTACATATCGATTCAAAATCTTTAGATCCAAAACTGGTCTGAATGAATTTTCTTTTTTTGGGACAATGAATAGATTTGAATAAAACCCCAGACCCTGTTCCTGAAACGGAACTGGCATGATTACCCCTGACAACTCCAGGTCAGAAACACACTTCAGAAAAGCCTAAGCCTTTACTGGGTTTACCGGAATGCGTAAGAGAAAAATTTTTCTCACAGGAGGTCTTACACTGAATCCTATTCTGTACCCTTGAGAGACAATACTCTGAATCCAATGATTTTGGACCGAATTGATCCAAACATCTTTGAAAAATTCTAATCTGCCCCCTACCAGCTGAGCTGGAATGAGGGCCGCACCTTCATGCGGACTTGGGGGCTGGTTTTGATCTCTTAAATGGCTTGGATTTATTCCAATTTGAAGAAAGCTTCCAATTGGAAGCAGATTCCTTGGGGGAAGGATTAGGTTTCTGTTCCTTATTTTGTCGAAAGGAATGAAAACGGTTAAAAGCTTTAGATTTACCCTTATGTTTTTTATCCTGAGGCAAAAAAAAACCCTTCCCCCCAGTAACAGTTGAAATTATTGAATCCAACTGAGAACCAAATAATTTATTACCTTGGAAAGAAATAAATTGCAATCTGGAATTATCATATCAGTATTCCAAGATTTGAGCCACAAAGCTCTTCTAGCTAAAATAGCCAAAGATGACCTGAATATAAATAAGCTTTCCTTAGATAAGATTCAAGTTTCCTATCTAAAGGATCTTTAAAAGAAGTACTATCTTCCATAGGAATAGTAGTATGTTTAGCAAGAGTAGAGATAGCCCCATCAACTTTGGGGATCTTTCCCCAAAACTCCAATCTAACTTCTGGCAAAGGATACAATTTTTTAAACCTTGAAGAAGGAATAAAAGAAGTACCAGGCTTATTCCATTCCTTAGAAATCATATCAGAAATAGCATCAGGAACTGGAAAAACCTCTGGAATAACCACAGGAGGTTTATAAACAGAATTTAAATGTTTACTAGTTTTAATATCAAGAGGACTAGTTTCCTCCATATCTAATGTAATCAACACTTCTTTTAACAAAGAACGATCATACTCCAATTTAAATAAATAAGAGGATTTATCAGTGTCAATATCTGAGGCAGGATCTTCTGAATCAGAAAGATCCTCATTAGAGAAGGATAATTCAGTATGTTGCTGGTCATTTGAAATTTCATCAACCTTATGATAAGTTTTAAAAGACCTTTACGTTTATTAGAAGGCAGAATGGCAGACAAAGCCTTCTGAATAGAATCAGAAATAAATTATTTTAAATTTATAAGTATATCTTGTGCATTAGATGTTGAGGGAACAGCAACAGGTAATGAACTACTACTGATGGATACATCTTCTGCATGTAAAAGTTTATCATGATAACTATTACAAACCACAGCTGGAGGTATAATCACCACAAGTTTACAACAAATGCACTTAGCTTTGGTAGAACGGTTATCAGGCAGCAGGGATCCAACAGTGAATTCTGAGACAGGATCAGATTGATAGATCTTGCAAATGTAAGAGAAAAAACATCATATAAAGCAAAATTATCAATTTCCTTATATGGCAGTTTCAGGAATGGGAAAAAATGCAAACAGAATACCCCTCTGACATAGAAAAAAGCAAGAGGCAAATCGGAATGGGGTCTAAAATAATGAAAATATTTGGTGCCAAGTATGACGCACAACAAACAGAAAAATATTTTTTGTCACCAAAAACGTCCGGAATTGACACATCTGCGTCATAGATGATGCAACCTTGTGAAAGGACCCAGCATCAACTAAGATGCCGGAAATGATGAATTGCGTCAACAAACGTAATTTTGCGCCCAAAAAATTTTGCGCCAAGAATGACGCAATAAACTTTAGCATTCTGCACCCTCGCGAGCCTAATTCTGCCCGCAAATTTAAAAAATGACAGTCAATTGAAAAAAGACTACACCCCAGGTAAGAAATACATTTCTAAAAAATGCATTTCCCAGATATGAAACTGATAGTCTGCAAAAGGAAATATACTGAAACCTGGATCATGGCAAATATATGTACAATACATATATTTAGAACTTTATATAAATATATAAAGTGCCAAACCATAGCTGAGAGTGTCTTAAGTAATGAAAACATACTTACCTGAAGACACCCATCCACATATAGCAGATAGCCAAACCAGTACTAAAACATTTATCAGCAGAGGTAATGGTATAGGAGAGTTTATCGTCGATCTGAAAAGGGAGGTAGGAGATGAATCTCTACGACCGATAACAGAGAACCTATGAAATAGATCCCCGTGAGGAAAACCATTGCATTCAATAGGTAATACTCCCTTCACATCCCTCTGACATTCACTGTACTTTGAGAGGAAATGGGGTTCAAAAATGCTGAGAAGCGCATATCAACGTAGAAATCTTAGCACAAACTTACTTCACCACCTACATAGGAGGCAAAGTTTGTAAAACTGAATTGTGAGTGTGGTGAGGGGTGTATTTACAGGCCCCTCCTGGTAGGATTGTATATCCCATACGTCACTAGCTCATGGACTCTTGCCAATTAAATGAAAGAAATATATATATGAATATATATAGGTATAGATATATACAGATATATATAGGAATATCTGTTTATAAAAACTTAGACCAGATTTCCCTATGTGAAGAACATTGGAATATTTACAGTACAAACACAGTTAAACACTTTATTAAATATGAATATTGCATAAATATGATTTATAATGTTTTCAGCTACTTAATTGCAAAGGGCCCCATTTCACTTATATATGTATTTATGAGTTTATATGTGTCTGTAAATACTTATATACACACATGTATATTTTTCTGTCACTTTTTACTTGAGAGTAACAGTTATTTATGTATTGGGTAATCACCCGTAAGTGTCTCAAGACGCTGCTCATTTTATTGACCTCGGAAGGATGAAAGGCTGAGTGGACCTCGCCGGGGATCGAACCTGCAACCCTTGGGTTGCTACAGCGCTCAGCCACAGTGCCTTAGCATGCTGAGCTATCTGTCTATATAGAGCTCTGAGGTCGTACTAACCACTTTCAACTTGTAATACGCACGCTACTTCCAACACACACAAAACAACCGCGATAGGCCGCACATGTTAGCACACCACTTGTAATCTGGCCCCTTGTTGGTACATTTTTACTAACTAGATATGGGAGTTGTTAACAAACAATGTAGAGAATATTTGTATAATTAATCCCTGGTTGTCTAGTGGGGATACATGACCTCTCTCACAGTCTCTGGTTATAATAAAAATATGGTGCGATCTGAGGTAAAATTGTTGGAGGTGATGCTGTGCCAATAAATGTATGTCTAAATTTACTGCTATGCTAAAGGGACATACACTAAATACATTTTATAAGCATAGTATTGAGGCTATTCCCCACCTCCCTCTAGTCATGTGTGCTGCCATGTTGAAACCTATCTTTCACTTAATTCCAGTGCTGTCCCATTTGCACATGGGCAGCAACTCTCTTTCCTATACCTGCGTAACCTAGGTTCCAAATTCCCAGCAACCAAAATTAAAGGGAGGTGCATAAAATGTATTTAGTGTTTAGTATCCCTTTAAAGCTTGGGGAAAATATCTTCTATAGGCAAATGCTTTATAACTTACTGTGCATCTGATTCTGATTCTGTCTGCTCTCCATTATGCCGACTTAATGCCAAAAGGTGAGTCATATCTTGATTTTCATATTTTAAAGAATGCACAGCATTTTTTTTTTTCAAATGTACAGTAGGAGTCTTAAAGGGCCATAATACCCAAATGTTTAAACACTTGAAAGTGATGCAGCATAGCTGTAAAAAGCTGATTAGAAAATATCTCCTGAACATCTCTATGTAAAATTGAAAGATATTTCACCTCAAAAGTTCCTCAGTAGCTACCTCCCATTGTAAAGGATTTCTAAGCAGCATATTAGTGTGTCTGTCCTGGGACATCTGAAGGGATGCGCATTGTGCACTCTCATCTTATTTCACCAATCAGGTAAAGGAAGCTTACTATGAAATCTCATGAGAGTCAAGTCAAATCATGAGATCACAGTAAAAGTTCATGACCTCAGCACTGCTGATGCTGATTGGCTGCTGTTCATTTCTTCATTTTTTTAAAAAAATTTACCTGCAGCTGGGAGCAGTTGAATATAACTTTTTACACAGAACTCACTCTGCTGAGCTGAGGAGATTGTGAGGTAAAATATCTTCCTTTTTTACATAGAGATGCTCAGGTGATATTTTCCTGTCAGCTTTTTACAGTTATACTGCATCAGTTTCAAGTGATTTAGCATATGAGTATTATGTCCCTTTAATACACTTTTTATGTACTAATCAGCAACATTCTGTTAATTATACACTATGAATACCGCTGTTTAATCGTTTGTAAACAAATAACATTGCAACTATATGTTTATATCATATAAGCTCTGAATATAGTGGGATTCTTTTCCCCATTTCCCACAAGAAAGGGTGGTTTTGCTCCAACAAACTTCAGATAACAGACCCTGCTACATGCTACACCGTATCTGTCAAAAACTGGTCACAACTATATAAATAAACTCAAGGTGGTTTATTTGTGCTGCAAAACAATATAAACGGTGCAAACAAAATTATTTAAAATGCTTTAAAGCATTCTGTCCTATAAGCTACCTATCAGTTTTGAGAGTAAGGAGATTCTGCCAAAGTAGTTGAACAGAAAATGTTTTTTTTATGGCATTTTGCTCTTGTACAAAAAAAACAAATCTGTAATTATCTACATCCTGGACATCAAAGCCGAAAGGAAATGAAAATCAGCTTTTTGTCTGACTCATCTCACAATGTGGAAAAAAAAGCGGATTTACACAAAGGAAGGCCAAGCAATGATCTTGGACTGAGTTTTATAAAAAATATATATATTGAATTTCTCAAAATTGAATTCACAGTCATAAATGAAATGCAGAGGTAAAGATCCAGATAGCACATAACCTATAATACAGGTGGGTCTGTAGATATGCACACTTACAACAGCTTGATCTAGACCATAGGGAAGTGATGGCAAGCTTCCCAACTCAGAAGGGCCACAGATCAATATTTAGCAATATTTAAAGAGACATAAAACAAGTTGGGATAGAGACAAAATATAATAAAATGTACTTTAATTACTTTACCTGCAAATTTATACTGATGTGCCTCGCCATTAACCCTTTCTTTTTAGTTTCTGAATTGTAAAGCTCTAACTCCCCCCACACATTTCCTTTTATGGCTGTATCTATATCTATTGTTCTTTTGGTAGAATGCAAAAGTGAATAGGGATTATCTGCTGGAGCTATTTTTTTTTTATGCAAACTATTAGGAAACTATTAGGATATGCACAGATCTCAACCTGTTTTATGTCCCCTTTAAGGGCCACATATAAATGTATGCCTATGAGAGAAAGAAATAATACATATTTATACATTTTTCTAACATTTTAGCTTTGTTTTTTTCCTCTGGGCCACAAAAACTATGGTTGAGGCCCATTATTTTGCTATCCCTGCCATAGAAGATGCCCTCCAGTATAATTTCAAGTCATGTCCAAAGTTCTTGTATTGAACCCAAAGTATATGAAATTATACAGTTTTTAGTGTCTCTTTAAGTGTCCCCAGTTACTTATACCAGCTGCATAGTATTTAATGTATTGAAATGTTTTGTTTTTTCTTGCAGTTTGAAATAGCTGTGAATTTTTTTTGTTGTTGTTCAATAAAACCACCACCAATTATGAAAATGTCAGTACCTAAGCATTACTATTTGCGTATAGTGAAATAGAAGATAATGAAATCTGTGCTTCCTGCAGTCTCAGCCTATTTAGTGCCAGATTACAAGTGAAGCACTATTTAACCCTCCCGCTCAAGCGTTAACTGCACTAGAAGTACGTTTTTTGCGCCTGTTGTGTTGCGCTTGTATTATGAGTTGAAAGTAAACTGTTTTTTGCGGTACACGTAAAAAGCCAAACTTACAATGTCTGACACGCGATAACCTATTCCCCCATAGAAGTCAATGGAGCAAAAAAAGTGGGGGGAAAACGTAACACCCTACTCGCACGCAAACCCATTTGCATATTCTCAAGTGCGCTAACCTGACATGAAAATAGATAGCTTCAACACGGAAGAAGCTCCAAACGACAGTGAAGGTGGAGTGAAACGCGTATGAGGATGCATTGGTGTGTTGCCAGGTGTCTATGTTTGGGGATCCCCAGTTTTTCTTTGTCCCTCTGTGGCTCATCTACTCACACGCTCAGGAACCTTACTCACGGATTTCAACTGCATTAAGAAGTCAGGTATTATTGTGATTGGAGGTGCTGGAGCTGTCTCTAGCAGCGGTCGACTTCCTTCTTTACCTGAGTAACATTTGTGGTTTTGGTTTCGTATGCAACGACTTCATTGTTTTTTGCCTTAAGTGAGAGGACAAAGTGATTTTGGCTATTTGCACTTTTGATAACGGGTTGACTGTGTTTGATACGGAAATACTAACTTAAAGGGACAGGCAACACCAGAATTTTTGTTGTTTAAAAAGATAGATAATCCCTTTATTACCAATTCTCCAGTCTTGCATAACCAACACATTTATAATAATGCACTTTTTAACTCTATGATTACCTTGTAATGCCTCTGAATACTGCTGCCTTATTTCAGACTTGCATTTTAGTCAATCGGCGCTCACTCCAGGGTAACTTTACGTGCATGAGCTCAATGTTATCTGTATGAAATACATGAACTAACACCCTCTAGTGGTGAAAACTGTCAAAATGCTTTCAGATTAGAGGTGGCCATTAATATCTAAGAAATTAGCATATGAACCTCCTACATAATACATATCCAATACAAGCCAGACAGATAGCTCAGCATGCTAATTCACAGTGGCTGAGCTCTATAACAACCTGAGGGTTGCAGGTTTGATCCCTTGCGTGGTCCACTCAGCCTTTCATCCTTCCGAGGTTGATAAAATTAGCAGCGCTTTGAGACCCTTACGGGTGATTAGTCGTGCTTTACAAGTATCCAATACACACATAGGTTTAGCTTTCAACTAAGAATACCAAGAGAACAAAGCAAAATTGGTGTTTAAAGTAAATAGGAAAGTTGTTTAAAATTACATGACCTATCTGAATCATGAAAATAAAATTTAGACTTTACTGTCCATTTAAGCATTACTAGGCTTTGCTTGGCTACTAACAGATGGACTGTGGATAATATTGCAAGACTGTTTGTATGCAACTTCACGCTTATTTACCCTAAGTTTTGGCATTTCCATCATTGCTTGGCAGCTAACCTTTGTATACTGCTGACTTTAGGGCCTCATATAAACTTATGTGGTGCACCACAGCCGTTGTGAATACATTCAGCCGTATATCCTAGCCTTATATTTATTGTTGGGGTACCCGCTTAGCTCCTCCTCTTTTAATGTTTTTACTGTATTATTAAATAGATATTTTTGTATTGCAATTTCTAGTTATTGTTTGTTTTATTATGTACATACAGTATGTGCTTGATACCTAGACTTTAGGACTCCACTTATTTGGTGCAGTCTACTCTCTTTACCACTTGTATGTAGATTATTTTTTCTAGGTTACACTATGTGCTATGTATATTCATACTAGAAGGGAGCATACTTTTTTTTTTACATATATATATATATATATATATATATATATATATATATATATATATACAGGTATATATTATATATATACATACATATACATATTTAGACATGTGTATATATACAGTATATGTATCTCAATATCTCAATGTTAAAGCCCTTTGCCTGCATTTTTTTTCTTCTAACACCTGAGATCTTATATCTTTGAGCCCTTATAACTTTTTTGTGCAATATTTTTTTAAATGATATTTATTAGATGGTTTTATTATGAGTGTAAATGTACTTTGTAATGTATTTTTCATGTGTTTTTGTTTCGCAAAACAGTTAACCAGAGCTCTAAGGACTCGACGAGCGTTAACTTGAATTGCGCTCAAGCGATGGCCTTTACTTTCAACTTGTAATACAAGTGACAAACCGGATGCATGCAAACATCCGTGTTAAACCACTTATTGCTTTCACGCAAACTTCAGTGCTCCACTCGAAATCTGGCTCTTAGATTGGTACACTCTAAAGAAAAATGGGTGGTGGTTTAATACAATTAATACTCTGCAACTTGAATTTCAAGGCATTGGAAATCTTTGATGAAAATATATTTTAGAGTACTAAAAAAGAATAAAGAGTGAAGATGTTTTTGTGGGAATGTAATTTTTTTTAAAAAGAGAAGTTTACGAGCCACAAGTGTATCACATGCAGCTTTGATATGTCTTTAACTCACCAGTCTCTATTAATAAAGGTGTGACATTTTGATTTTACCTAAATACCAGATCACTTCACATCTCTGGAGCAATTTCTCTAACATTATATGGCCACTGATTCAAGGACAAAGATTCTTGACCCATTTTAGTTGACATCCTGTTATAGGTTGGAGAAACTTAGCAGGTAGCCTATCACTCTTCCTTGATGAGTCAGGGCCTTGAGAATTTGTTTGACAGATTAATCTGGATAAAAACTCTCAAATATAAATAGGATTTGTTTTAGGGATTTTCCAGATTGCAAACTTTCCAGAGCTTAGTTCCCGACACAACGATCAATGTAAATCTGGAAATGATTTATTTTGCTTGGCCTCATATGAATAGTTGCAGCTGAGCTTTCTGTCTCTTTGTAACTCTAAGTATCTATCTGACTCATCATTTGAAGGGAATTTCACAGTTGATGGTTTTTAGAAATTGTGTATGTCTAAGTAAGCAGATTATTGTAGCCTACATAATCTATCATAATTATGGATGCAGACTGTTGGGTTGGAATGCAGTTTGGATTAATCTCAAGAACTCAAGTCAGATAGTATCTCCAAGAGTCCTGTTCAACAAATGATTTGTGTTTCAGAGCATTTTAAGACCTTAAAGATCTAAGGGGCCTTCAATTATTCCATATTCATGTGAGAGTTATCTGGTCACTCACATCAACAATAATGGAGTACTTGCAGCAAAGCCACAATTAAAGAGACTGCTTCAACCACAGTGGTGGCTAATATCAACCTATGGTCTCAATTATCCAAAGTAGTGTATATGGGTTAGGCAATTAGATAGCGATAAAACAACATAACCTTCCAAAACTATGCAGCTGGTATTTTCTGTATGAGGCACTGATTCTCATCTGTTAGCAGTAATCAATATTAGATACTGCAAGTTTTAGACAGATACATAATTAATATGTAACATTTGTAAAATTGCAAGTGCAGGATTTTCTGTTTCATTTCAGAAAAAGTTTATTGACGTTTTCCCCTTTTTCCAGGCTCTGTAAAGAATATATACTCTTAAACACTAGCCTATTCCTCCATAGAACTGGAACTTGATTCTTCAAACGTTGAGCATCATCCTTTAGAATATCTGCATTAGTTGTCTTTGAAATGGATAATGGTACTTGGAAGTCAAACTGATTCATATAGATAATGCATTTACTGTCCATTCCCCAGCTTTGCACAAACAACATTGTTATATTAATATACTTTATAGCCTGTCTGTTTCTAAGCCTCTGCAGGCCACCTCTTATCTCAGTGCATATTATCAGCTTTTCACCACCAGATAGTGCTAGTTCATGTGTGCCACATAGGTAACATTGTGTTCACTCAAGTGGAGTTATGCATGAACCAGCACTAATTGTCTAAAATAACGGGGCAGTCTGCAGAGGCTTAGATATAAGGTAATCACAAATGTAAAAGGTGTATCAATAAAACAGTGTTGGTTAAGGATGTTGGATTATCTATCTTTCTTTAATACAGGTGGTGAGAATCCACGATCCATTACAAATGCTTATTATCTTCCCTACCAAAGATTCCCAAACCCCAAGAGCTCTACATAACCCCTCCCACCTAACACATACCTCAGTCTTTTCTCTGCCTCTGCAGGAGGTGGTTGAAGAATGAAGATGTGCTTGATTTTCTTCAGAGAGGGGTTTTCAGAGTATTTTGAGGCCCAGTTTCCCTTCAGTGTGCAATGCTTGTCAGAGGGATGTATTTGAGGTATTGTTTATGATTATTTTATTCACCTCATGGGAATTTCTTCATAAACTTTCCATAATTAGTCACAGTACTTGTCTGTTGCCTCCCTTAATGGATCTACAATATACTCATATTCCATAACCTCTACTGATATGTTTCAAGCCTGATTTGGCTGTCTGCTATTTGGATGGTGGACGAGTGTCTGTTGGTAGGTATTATTTTTTTATTATCCTTATGGGCACTATGGGTTATAGTTATATACATTTTTTTTCTTTATATATTGCCCTATAGTTAGTTTGCCCATTTTTACAGGCAGGTTACTCACTTAGGCCAGCCATTTCTATAGCTAATTTGGCTGCTTCTGCTTATTTGTTATCCAATCTTTCTGAATAGTGTTTTGAGTATCCGGTTTGTGACAATCTTTTAAATTTACTTAAAAATTATAATTACTTTTTTTGTGATGCTGTTTCTGATATTATGAAAATTAATCTCAAAAGTATGTCTTGATAAAGGCATCCTAGCTGAAAACATGTTGAGACAGCCATATCCTTTGTTGTAAAAGATTGATTTCAGGAGGACATCCGAAAACAACTGAGAGAAATTGAAAGATTGTGAAGTTGAAAAAGTGAACGCTCACGAATTAACTTTGTTCCTTCCAAGTATTCTAAAAACATCATAAGCGGATCTAGACGTGACGCAGGGTGTATCCAAAAGAGGATTGGCTACCCGCGGTCACGTGATCCATCTGGGAAACAGAGAAAGGATACAACGCAGCAAGTGTGGTGGCTACATAGTGGCAAATCTACCAGCTTGAGAGACACGGAACCTGAGGATCCTGCTTGCTGTGGGAACAGATCTGGATGGCAGACTGATGGCAAAGTTACCAACACAGGAGTGTTTCATTAGGGTCACGGAAGGCGTGGTAGCGTAAAATACTACTCAATCACCCGCTAAAGAAATACTGTTAAACCAAATAGCCATAGCTGTTCTAAGTTTGAGTCCAAGGACTAAGGTGGTATAATCAATATTACAAACAGCTTAGTTAAAACTGGAATTGAGGAAATTGTACCGCTAAAAATCTACAAAGGATGCTATGTAATTTATGCCCTTTTCAAGTATGTAGCATTATTATTAACAGCACATGAGTACATTTCGTTCTATTTTGTAAAGAAAATTGTTTGTATTAGAATACATTTTTAAACCAAAGAACTAAAGATCCCTATATATAATCATTTCTTGTGGAGTGTATAGCACTTTAATACGCATTGGATCTAACAAGTAGAACTTGTTCATTTACACATATCTATTAGTATGACATATATAGATATACAGTTGCAAGAAAAAGTATGTGAACCCTTTGGAATGATATGGATTTCTGCACAAATTGGTCATAAAATGTGATCTGATCATCATCTAAGTCACAACAATAGACAATCACAGTCTGCTTAAACTAATAACACACAAAGAATGAAATGTTGCCATGTTTTTTATTGAACACACCATGTAAACATTCACAGTGCAGGTGCAAAAAGTATGTGAACCCTTGGATTTAATAACTGGTTGAACCTCCTTTGGCAGCAATAACTTCAACCAAACGTTTCCTGTAGTTGCAGATCAGACGTGCACAATGGTCAGGGGTAATTCTTGACAATTCCTCTTTACAGAACTGTTTCAGTTCAGCAATATTCTTGGGATGTCTGGTGTGAATCGTTTTCTTGAGGTCATGCCACAGCATCTCAATCGGGTTGAGGTCAGGACTCTGACTGGGCCACTTCAGAAGGCGTATTTTCTTCTGTTTAAGCCATTCTGTTGTTGATTTACTTCTATGATTTGGGTCATTGTCCTGTTGCAACACCCATCTTCTGTTGAGCTTCAGCTGGTAGACAGATGGCCTTAAGTTCTCCTGCAAAATGTCTTGATAAACTTGGGAATTCATTTTTCCTTCAATGATAGCAATCCGTTCAGGCCCTGACGCAGCAAAGCAGCCCCAACCATGATGCCCCCACCACCATACTTCACAGTTGGGATGAGGTTTTGATGTTGGTGTGCTGTGCCTCTTTTTCGCCACACATAGTGTTGTGTGTTTCTTCCAAACAACTCAACTTTGGTTTCATCTGTCCACAGAATATTTTGTCAGTACTGCTGTGGAACATCCAGGTGCTCTTGTGCAAACTGTAAATGTGCAGCAATGTTTTGTTTGGACAGCAGTGGCTTCCTCTATGGTATCCTCCCATGAAATCCATTCTTCTTTAGTGTTTTACGTATTGTAGATTCGCTAACAGGGATGTTAGCATTTGCAGGTGACCTTTGTAAGTCTTTAGCTGACACTCTAGGATTCTTCTTCACCTCATTGAGCAGTCTGCCCTGTGCTCTTGCAGTCATCTTTACAGGATGGCCACTTCTAGGGAGAGTAGCAGCAGTGCTGAACTTTCTCCATTTATAGACAATTTGTCTTACCGTGGACTGATGAACAGCAAGGCATTTGGAGATACTTTTATAACCCTTTCCAGCTTTATGCAAGTCAACAATTCTTAATCGTAGGTCTTCTGAGAGCTCTTTTTTTTGCGAGGCATCATTCACATCAGGCAATGCTTCTTGTGAAAAGCAAACCCAGAACTGGTGTGTGTTTTTTTTATAGGGCAGGGCAGCTGTAACCAACACCTCCAATCTCATCTCATTGATTGGACTCCAGTTGGCTGACATCTCACTCCAATTAGCTCTTGGAGCTGTCATTAGTCTAGGGGTTCACATACTTTTTCCACCTGCACTGTGAATGTTTACATGGTGTGTTCAATAAAAACATGGCAACATTTTATTCTTTGTGTGTTATTAGTTTAAGCAGACTGTGATTGTCTATTGTTGTGACTTAGATGATGATCAGATCACATTTTATGACCAATTTGTGCAGAAATCCATATCAATCCAAAGGGTTCACATACTTTTTCTTGCAACTGTACCTGTATCTTTTCTAGAGGAGGTTCTAATCATATTGTAATTTATCAGGTCCTAGGAGGATCACTTTTAGCCAAATATAGTTGCTGTAATCCATTCAATATCCATTCCAGCATTTTATGCGCCATCCTTTATGTTCTTTAAAAATATTTGTTTCTACAAATTACATTTTTGGGATAATTTGTATTTTTGAGGAGGCAGAGTTTGGGTTCACTACAGAATAATACTACTCCAACCCACATCTTCTATTAAAAGTATGTCTTTGGCAGTTCTTGCCAGGAGAGCTTTATGGCTTAAATCCAGGTCTGCTGATATGGTGTCTAAATCTTAATTATTATTTATTTCCTTTCATGGTAAGAAATTGTTTGATTCAGATTTTAGATTCTATTATTTCTACTGTTATCGGGGGGTAAAGGGGCCTTTCTATCTCAGGATAAAAATTCTAAGGGAAAATCTAGGGCATTTAATTGATTCTGTTCCTTTTGCCAGAATAAGGAACAGATGAGTGAAGTTTCCTCTGATCAAAAACAGAGTACTTCTGGTTCAGTTTGGAGACCCAGTGCTAACTGGAATAAGTCTAAGCAGGCTAAGAAGACTACTCCTGCTACTAAAAATGCATGAAGGTGCAGCCCCCGATCCAGTATTTCTGGTAGGGGGCAGGATAAGTCTCTTTTAAGAGGTTTAGTTTCAGTTTGTCCTAATTCTCTGGTTACTGCTCAAGTTTCTTTAGGAACATCAGATATAATTCAGACTAGAGACTCTCATAGAGATGTTTCGTCGGTTATATGTACTAACTTTTCTTTTAAAATTTCTTTTTAAAATTTCAGTTTCTATTCCAGTCTCTCTTTAAACTGGGAATCAATATTTTGCTTCTAAAGATTCTGTCAATTGTATGGAGGTTTCCAAGAGTACGATGAGTACAATGGGTTTCCTTGGGAGATGAGATTGCCAATGTTTATTCTTAGTCTCTGTGCAACCTTCAAGGCTCTTTAGGTTTAGTTTCTGCTAAAAAGAACATTTATAAAAAAATACCTGGACACGTCCCCCCCTAACTTTAAAGCAGCTTTTGCCTGCTGATTTACCCCATTTCTTATTAAATGGCCCAAAAGTGGCCCCCTTGTAACTATCATTTTCCATCCACTTATCTTCCTATCTGACCCATTAGAGGTCAGTATTGTAGTTACATAATTTCTATCGCCTTTAAGAAAAAAGAGGTTTCATTTGTGTGTACTTTATCCTGTTGTTGACGCTTTGGATTCCCTCTTAGCTAAAGATCAGTTGTTGTCTAGCTTTGATAGTTCTCATTCTAGGGATGATCATCTGGGAAATTCATTTCTTCAGTCCCCAGTTTTGTCTCCTAGAGGAGTGGTTTCTTCTTGTGCTGGTGTTCAGATATTAAACAAACATCTCAGGCACTTGGTAAGGATCAGGGGCCCTTACATAGTATTAGTAGCTATTCTTCTACTTCTCTTGTTGTTTTAAGCATGTGTATCTGTTGGTACGTCTACTCGGAATGGTTTTCAATCTGAGCTTGGGAAGAACATTAGTGGTTTTGGTAATAATGCTTTGATTTTACAGGAATTGGTCTTCAAATCTAGTACAGAGGTTCAGTTACTATCTTTTTCCTCTGTCTCTGGGGCTAGGCCTCCTATTCCTAAATTTGCTTTTCCATCTGATTCAAGTATCTGAATTTGATAGTATGCAGTAGCAGAGCTACTCAACAGAGGGCCCTGGTGAATTTTACTCAGTAGAAAGCAATAGCAATAATATAGATAGATTGATAGATATCTGTACAACCTGCACTCATAACAAGGCTCCCCTGCATTAAGATTGTGCACATTCTCCACATGCCTATGTATAGACGGGCCCTGATGCCACTGCACCTGCTGCACAAATGGTAGTTCCGCCCCTGATGATATGGAAATAAAAGGTTTAGTTCTAAGACATAGGGGTTTCTCTGATTCTGTGATTTAAACCTTAATTCAGGCTTGGAAGCCTGTGATAAGGAACATTTACCATAAGTCTGGAAAGCCTGTATTTCTTGGAGTACACATTGTGGTTTTTATTGGTATTCTTTTAGAATTCCTAGGATTCTACAGTTTTTACAGGATGTCTTTGATAAGGGTTTATCTGCCAGTTCCCTGAGAGGTCAGATTTCTCCTCTTTTATTTTTGTTTCATAGGCAAATTGCTAATCTACCTGATATTCGTGATTTTGTCCAGGCTAAAACCGCTTCATGCAGTTATTATTTAAAAAAAATAAAAATGCTACTCTTTTTTATTTATAAAACCAACACTACACTTAATTTTGGGGGATATTTTTAAAATTAACTAGAGATCTGACCTCTGGTTAATTTTTGGAGTGCTAATTGCTACCTCTTGTAATGGCTGGTTGTTTATCGTGCGCCCGTAAATTGGCAAAATAGCGCTTGTGTGCAATGCTGAATTCCTCCAGGAGAACTCAGACCGCCAGAGGCGAGCTGCGGTGGATAGGTGCGCGTATATGCGCCCCTGTCCGCCTCAGCTTGATAAGTCGCTCCCATCTTTTAGTTCTTACCCATTCATCATTACCACTTCCCAGTACAATTACAAGAGTTTTGCCTTTGTTGTACCCATTGAAACTTTCTTTGTTGAGCCATTGCTTTAATGAAAACTTATAGAACATAAATAAGTATAATTGATCTTCTGGGCCATTTTAGGGCTCTGCTGATGGCAATCAAAATATAAGCCCACAATATGCGAAGGGTCTACAATGCAGATGTTCTATCTAGCAACATATGTTTTACAGCCGTGCTTCCAAGGTTGTATAGCACAGACAAATATATGTGATTTAGTCCTTGTCTCACTGTTGCTGGATATTTCTTGCCTAGTGCTTATGGTGCTCAGGAGCTTACATCACCACAGCACAATTAGACATTAAGACCTTTTCATGTGATGTAATTACCATGTTGATTCTTACTCATGTTTATTCCCAGGAATACTGTCTGTTGGCAAGGATTTGGATACCAGATACATCCCATGGATGGAAAATTACGAATACATCTGTAGTTCATAGAAATAGAAGCAAGTTCAGAGCAGGAACCAAGTGATTTGCAATTATTACAATTTGTTCTTTTAACAAAATATGTTTACACAATATCTTCTCATCACTATCATAATACATGGAAATGTTGTTTGAGGTTCACTGAGTTAATTGAGCTCAGTAAGATGTATCTTACTACTAAATAATTTATTTATCCTTCTTGTCCTTATACATGTGTATGCAATGCTTCAGGTCATCAGTGTTGTGTGTCCATAGAATCTAATAAACTGGTCAGGATCCAACTAAATTAGTGTTTCACTGGTGATACCAGAGATGGTTACCTGTTGGTAACATTGCAGATAAAAACATATCGCTGCCACAATATCACCATGGCCAAAATGCAGCTTTAGGATTGTCATGGTTGGGAAAACCTTGGAATACTCTATTTCTGATAACATGATAAAAATTTTCATAGGCCTGAAGGAAAGTTGGGGTATCAGGTTTGAGCGCTAAACCCAAATGAAAAAGTGTTGAAAAAACTTTCACGGAAAGGACAAATCATTATCGTTGCCAAATTCTACAAATTCTATGTGTGTAACTTATGTATTGGTGAAAGTACTATTCTTATTCTCATATATGGCTAGATTATGAGTGGAGAGATATTTTGAGTGTGTCGGGCTGTGCTCGTATTACAAGTTGAAAGTAAAAAGTTAGTGCGCGAGAGCGAAAATCTGATGCACAGAAAAAGTTGAACTTTGAATATCACAACTGTGTTAATGTATTGTCCCATTGAGGCCTAGTTATCAACGTGTCTACTTACCTGCCTTCGCTGGCCCCAATACGCCCGCCTAAGCTCGCATAACATCGCCGCTGCGGACCTCAATACGCTCGCCAAAGTTATCAATAAAGCTATCAAAAATCCGCGCACCAAGTACGGGGTGATGAGCAGCGGACTGTGATAGTTAACACTCATCCGATCTCGCTGCTCTTCAGCTTTTTTTACAGCTTTATTGACAAGCTGTCACTAAGCACCCACACTAAACTACACTGTTCTACCCCCTATACCAGCGCCCCCGGAGCCCCCCGCAACAATAATAAATGTATTAACCCCTAAACCGCCGCTCCCGGAGCCCACCGCCACCTACCTTATACCTAGTAACCCCTATCCTGCCCCTCCATACCGCCGCAACCTATAATACATTTATTAACCCCTATCTGCCCCCCCCACACCGCCGCCACTATAATAAAATTATTAACCCCTAAACCTAAGTCTAACCCTAACACCCCCAAACTTAAATATTAATTAAATACATCTAAATATTATAACTCTTATTAACTAAATGAATCCTATTTAAAACTAAATACTTACCTTTAAAATAAACCATAATATAGCTACAATATAAATAATAATTATATTGTAGCTATCTTAGGATTTCTTTTTATTTTACAGGCAAATTTCAATTTATTTTAACTAGGCATAATAGCTATTACATAGTTATTAACTATTTAATAGCTACCTAGTTAAAATAAAGAGAAATTTACCTGTAAAATAAAAACTAACCTAAGTTACAATTACACCTGACTCTACACTATACTTAAATAAATTATTCTTATTTAAAACTAAATACTTACCTGTAAAATAAACCCTAAGATAGCTACAATGTAATTAGAAAATTACATTGTAGCTATTTTAGGATTTATATTTATTTTACAGGTAACTTTGTATTTATTTTAGCTAGTTAGAATAGTTATTAAATAATTATTAACTATTTAATAACTACCTAGCTAAAAGAAATACAAAGTTACCTGTAAAATAAATCCTAACCTAAGTTACAATTAAACCTAACACTACACTATTATTAAATTAATTAATTAAATTAGCTACAAATAACTACAATTAAATACAATTAAATAAACTAACTAAAGTACAAAAAATAAAAAACTAAGTTACAAAAAATAAAAAATAAAAAGATGCAAACATTTAAAATAATATTACAACAATTTTAAGCTACTTACACCTAATCTAAGCCCCCTAATAAAATAACAAAGCCCCCCAAAATAAAAATAAAATGCCCTACCCTATTCTACATTAAAAAGTTAACAGCTCTATTACCTTACCAGCCCTTAAAAGGGCCTTTTGCGGGGCATGCCCCAAAGAAATCAGCTCTTTTGCCTGTAAAATAAAAATACACCCCCCCCAACATTAAACCCACCACCCACATACCCCTACTCTAACCCAAACCCCCCTTAAATAAACCTAACACTACCCCCTGAAGATCATCCTACCTTTATCTGTCTTCAGCCAGCCGACCACCGATGGAACAGAAGAGGACATCCGCAGCAGCCGAAGTCATCATCCAAGGGGCGCTGAGGAAGTCTTCCATCCGATTGAAGTCATCATCCAAAGGGCGCTGAAGAAGTCTTCCATCCGATTAAAGTCATCATCCAGGCGGCGTCTTCAATCTTCATCCATCCGGAGTGGAGCAGAGCCATCTTCAGACGAGCCGACGCGGAGCCATCCTCTTCTACCGACGGACAAACGACTAATGACGGTTCCTTTAAGTGACGTCATCCAAGATGGCGTCCCTCGAATTCCGATTGGCTGATAGGATTCTATCAGCCAATCGGAATTAAGGTAGGAAAAATCAGATTGGCTGATTTAATCAGCCAATCAGATTGAAGTTCAATCCGATTGACTGATCCAATCAGCCAATCAGATTGAGCTCGCATTCTATTGGCTGATCGGAACAGCCAATAGAATGCAAGCTCAAGTTACAATTAAACCTAACACTACACTATCAATAAATTAATTAACTAAACTACCTACAATTACCTACAATTAAATCAACTAAACTAAATTACAAAAAAAACAAACACTAAATTACAAAAAATAAAAAAAGATTACAAGAATTTTAAACTAACTACACCTACTCTAAGCCCCCTAAAAAAATAACAAAGCCCCCAAAATAAAAAAATGCCCTACCCTATTCTAAAATATAAAGTTAACAGCTCTATTACCTTACCAGCCCTTAAAAAGGCTTTTTGCGGGGCATGCCCCAAAGAAATCAGCTCTTTTGCCTGTAAAAAAAACATACAATACCCCCCCAACATTACAACCCACCACCCACATACCCCTAATCTAACCCACCCAAACCCCCTTAAAAAACCTAACACTAAGCCCCTGAAGATCTCCCTACCTTGTATTCACCCAGCCGGGTATCACCGATCCGTCCAGAAGAGGGAACAGCCAATAGAATGCAAGCTCAATCTGATTGGCTGATCCAATCAGCCAATCAGATTGAACTTGAATCTGATTGGCTGATTCAATCAGCCAATCAGATTTTTCCTACCTTAATTCCGATTGGCTGATAGAATCCTATCAGCCAATCGGAATTCGAGGGACGCCATCTTGGATGATGTCATGTAAAGGAACCTTCATTCGTCGTTAGTCCGTCGGTGAAGTAGGATGGCTTCGCGTCGGCTGCTTCAAGATGGACCCGCTCCGCTCCGGATGGAAGAAGATAGAAGATGCTGCCTGGATGAAGACTTTGGACCCTCTGGAGGACCTCTTCTTGCCGGATAGGATGAAGACTTCGGACCCTCTGGAGGACCTCTTCTTGCCGGATAGGATGAAGACTTCGGACCCTCTTCTGGACGGATCGGTGATACCCGGCTGGGTGAATACAAGGTAGGGAGATCTTCAGGGGCTTAGTGTTAGGTTTTTTAAGGGGGGTTTGGGTGGGTTAGATTAGGGGTATGTGGGTGGTGGCTTGTAATGTTGGGGGGGTATTGTATGGTTTTTTTTACAGGCAAAAGAGCTGATTTCTTTGGGGCATGCCCCACAAAAAGCCCTTTTAAGGGCTGGTAAGGTAATAGAGTTGTTAACGTTTTATTTTAGAATAGGGTAGGGCATTTTTTTATTTTGGAGGGCTTTGTTATTTTTTTAGGGGCCTTAGAGTAGGTGTAATTAGTTTTAAATTCTTGTAATCTTTTTTTGTTTTTTGTAATTTAGTGGGGTTTTTTTTTTTTGTAATTTAGTTTTGTTGATTTAATTGTAGGTAATTGTAGGTAGTTTAGTTAATTAATTTATTGATAGTGTAGTGTTAGGTTTAATTGTAACTTAGGCTAGGATTTATTTTACAGGTAATTTGTAATTATTTTAACTAGGTAGCTATTAAATAGTAAATAACTATTTAATAGCTATTGCACCTAGTTAAAATAAATACAAAGTTGCCTGTAAAATAAATATAAATGCTAAAATAGCTACAATATAATTATTCGTTATATTGTAGCTATATTAGGGTTTATTTTACAGGTAAGTTTTTAGCTTTAAATAGGATTAATTTATTTTATGAGAAATAATTTATTTTGTTAGATTTAAATTATATTTAACTTAGGGGGTGTTAGGGTTAGAGTTAGACTTAGCTTTAGGGGTTAATACATTTATAAGAGTAGCGGCGAGGTCCGGTCGGCAGATTAGGGGTTAATACTTGAAGTTAGGTGGCGACGATGTTAGGGAGGGCAGATTAGGGGTTAATACTATTTATTATAGGGTTTGCGAGGCGGGAGTGAGGCGGTTTAGGGGTTAATACATTTAATTATAGTGGTGGCGAGGTCCGGTCGGCAGATTAGGGGTTAAGAAGTGTAGTTAGGTAGCAGCAACGTTGGGGGGGCAGATTAGGGGTTAATAAATATAATGTAGGTGTCGGCGACGTTGGGGGCAGCAGATTAGGGGTTCGTAGGGATAACGTAGGTTGCGACGGTGTCCGGAGCGGCAGATTAGGGGTTAATAATATACAGCAGGTGTCAGCGATAGCGGGGGCGGCAGATTAGGGGTTAATAAGTGTAAGGTTAGGGGTGTTTAGACTCGGGGTACATGTTAGGGTGTTAGGTGCAGACTTAGGAAGTGTTTCCCCATAGGAAACAATGGGGCTGCGTTAGGAGCTGAACTCTGCTTTTTTGCAGGTGTTAGGTTTTTTTTCAGCTCAAACTGCCCCATTGTTTCCTATGGGGAAATCGTGCACGAGCAAGTTTTTCAAGCTGGCCGCTACCGTAAGCAATGCTGGTATTTAGAGTTGAAGTGGCGGTAAATTATGCTCTACGCTCCCTTTTTGGAGCCTAACGCAGCCCTTCAGAGAACTCTAAATACCAGCGTTATTTAAAAGGTGCGGGGGAAAAAAAGCATGCGTAGCTAACGCACCCCTTTGGCCGCAAAACTCTAAATCTAGGCGTTAGGGTTTATTTTACAGGTAAGTATTTATTTTTAAATAGGAATAATTTATTTAAGTATAGTGTAGTGTTAAGTGTAATTGTAACTTAGGTTAGTTTTTATTTTACAGGTAAATTTCTCTTTATTTTAACTAGGTAGCTATTAAATAGTTAATAACTATTTAATAGCTATTGTACCTAGTTAAAATAAATTGAAACTTGCCTGTAAAATAAAAAGAAATCCTAAGATAGCTACAATATAATTATTATTTATATTGTAGCTATATTAGGGTTTATTTTAAAGGTAAGTATTTAGTTTTAAATAGGATTAATTTAGTTAATAAGAGTTATAATATTTAGATGTATTTAATTAATATTTAAGTTAGGGGGTGTTAGGGTTAGACTTAGGTTTAGGGGTTAATAATTTTATTATAGTGGCGGCGGTGTGGGGGGGCAGGATAGGGGTTAATAAATGTATTATATTGTATTATTATTCAAGTGAGCTAAACCCCAAATTAATTATGAATATTTCACATTTCAATGTTCTTCACATAGAAGAATATGTTCTATTTATTCTTAAATAAATATTCTTATATCTATATATGATTTTTATTTTTTAGTAAAATGGATATCTATATTTCTATTTTTATATATATATATATATATATATATATATATATACATACATATAGGTATATTTAAAAATACTTAGAACATATTTCTGGTGCTGCAACTAACTATTATTTTCATAATCGATTAATCAATCATCCGATTATTTTTTTGATTAATCAACTAATTGGATAATAAATATATTCCCCCCCCCCATATTTCAAATAAAATCCACAACCAAGGTGGCATATTTATCTTTGTTAACTTTCCACCAATGCAAGGGGCCTCTTAACAAAGTAAGCCTGGACTTCATTCTAGCATAGTCATTTCTTGAATATCTATATGCAAATGGTAAATTACCAGCTATAAGGTTAGGGAAAAAAATATCTAGTCCACTCTTAAAAGAACGGATATTTACAGAACCAAGCCTTACACATTTATCTATACAGTACATATAATCAGCAATAGCAAGTGATCCTCTAATAATTGTGCAAACAGATAATAGTGCACATCAATTCAAATAACAAATCACACCAATCTAGGGCTAAGTGTAAATATTAAGCTCAGCGCTATATTATGCAAAGCAAAGTCCCAAATCACCTGATTTGATATAAACAATCCAAATGATGACTCCTGTTATTTCTGGGTTGCACATAAGCCAGGAGTGGTTGTAAACTTAAAAATAAATTTACACTGTACTGAAAAAGTGAAAATTAAATGTCTGTAGACATCCTTCAGGCTAAGAGCATAACCATAAAACACAATACCATGTGCAGGAGCTCATTGTAGTGAAGTAGCTGGGGCCGTGCAAAGACCAACTAATTGCAAATCAACTAATCGATTATGAGATTCGTTGACACCTAATTTCATAATCGATTATTATTGATTATAACGATTAGTTGTTGCAACTCAGCACTTTATTAAATATGAATATTGCATAAATATGATTTATCATGTTTTCAGCTACTTGCCTGCAAAGGGCTCCAATGCACTTATATATGTCTATATGTGTATACATATGTATTTATGTGTTTATATGTGTGTGTGTATATATATATATATATATATATATATATATATATATATATACACACACACACATGTTAGGCAAAGTTATTAGCCTTAAAAGCCGTTGCCTTGCATTGCACTGATTTTTAGCTTGTTATCTATAAGTACACCTAAATCCTTTTCCTCCTCAGTTTTGCTAAGTCTAGTCCCATTTAATTAATAGATTGCCTGTATATGTTTACTTCCAAAATATAGAACCTTACATTTACCAGTATTAAATCTCATTTGCCATTTACCAGCCCATTCCACCAAATTTTGTAAATTCCTTTGCGAAGCAATAAATCCTGCTCTGACCTGATCACATAAAAAACACTGTATCATCTGCAAAAATAGAGGTGTTTTTATTTAATCTTTCCTCCAAGTAATTTATAAAAATGTTAAATAAGAACTAGGCCCAGTACTGTGTACAGTGTTTAGAAGTATATAATGGTCAACTATGTAAAGAAGTCCATGAGATTCTTTAAAAGGACATGAAACCAAAAAAATTTCTTTCATGATTCAGATATACAAATTAACCCATAACAGTAAACCCCCCAACCCACCAAACCCCCCAAAATAAAAAAAAACTAACACTAAAAAACCTAAGCTACCCATTGCCCCTTAAGGGGCATTTTATGTTAAAATTGTTTTTATTGAGATAACATCAACAAACATAACAAGTGTCTTATACAGTTGATTACATATTTGGTTCATCAAGTGTTGGTATGCATTAGTTAGTACATTCCGTGTTCAAATTATTATTTTATCTGTGTTATCTATCATAATCAATACATTCTCAAAACCAATACATCACACCCGATGTTTTTCTCGTGAAAGACTGTTATCACATGACTCATTTTTTGTTACCAAAAGAAATACAAAAAAAAACGATTTAACAAACTGTAATTGAACAAACAAATCAAACAATTGGTCATTTAAAATCTATCAATTATATATCACTGCAACTTTCTGCAAAGTAATCCTCTAGTGTTTTTTTCCTCTTTCAGTAGTGGAGGGGGGCCTACGTTAACCTGTTTAGTTTCTCTACCTAATTTATTCCCTGTATTAGTTAACACAATTCTCACCACTATGCTTGTTTCTTTTTTTTTTAAATGCTATTCCTTTCTGTGTTCATGGTGTGGAGTTGAATTGGCTAGATTGGATGTGTTATCCAATAAAACCAGATTTTATGAAACACATCAACCGTTCCTAATAGCATTGCTGCCATTTCATGTAAGGAGTATGTCATTTTAAATCTTTCTAGTATCTCATTCCATGTTGGCACTCCCTCCTTCCAATACCTAGCAATGCTCACCCTCGTGATTGTGCAAAGTATTCTTATGAAGGTATTGATATGTTTATTGAAGTTTGGCAAAGGGGCATTTAACAATCCCTGAGAAACAGTTAACGAGATTCGCTCCTCTAGAAGAAAGCCAAGATGAGTTGATAGCTTAGCCCAAATGTGAGCTACTCTGGGGCATTCCCACCACATGTGCATGTAGGTTTCAATTGAGTTGCATCCCCTATAGCAATTTCTACTTCTGCTTTCTGTGTAATGTGAAGTTTTAATTGGCGTCAAATACCATCGAAAGATGGTCTTGAGGCTATTTTCTCGTAGGTCAGCACTAATTAGCCCCCTGCACGATGAGTGAAATATGTCTTGCCATTCTGGCATTTCCAATGTTATGTTTGTGTCCGTTTCCCATTTAAGCATTATAGGTGATTTAGTGCTGTCCTCTGAATTTTGTATTGCATAATATAATTGTGAGATGGCTTGCTTAGGTCTTTCCCTTGTGGTACATAATCTCTCCAGTGTGGTACTGGGTTGTGTGTTAATGTTTGGTATGAATTTGTTCAGGGCTGACATTATTTGTAAGTATAGGTACCATTTGAGGGAAAAAGGTGCTAGTCTATCTTGTATTTGAGTAAAAGTCAGTGGTTTCTTATTTGTTAGTAGGTCTCCCACTCTGTAGAGCCCCTTGTTCTCCCATTTGTCTAGCTGTTTTCAATATTCGTTTGGGATAAGATATTTGATTGGCATCTTGGAGGAAAACTCTGGTAACCCTCCCTTTCTATGTGCCATCACCTTCCAGTGATCAAGCGAAAGTGCAGTAATAGGGGAGCATTTTTTGATCTGGTGCTGAGACAGCAATCTATCCCAGATCAGATCACCTGGGGATTCAAGATTTCCTATCTCTGCTTCTATCTCCTTCCACACTAAATCTCTTACTGGAGAGCCCAACAGAGCATTTTGGGCCAGTCTAGCTGCCTCATAGTAATTTAGAAGATTTGGGGCCCCTACACCCCCCAGCTGCCTATGTTTGGTTAATTAAGGGGCATTTTAATGGGCAGTCCCTTTAAAAGGGCAATCAGTTCTTTGGCAGCCCATTTAAAAAAAAAATCCCTAATCTAAAAAAAAAAACACTCCAGAAAATAAAACAAAAGCCTAAGTCTAACCCCCAAATAGGTACTCTCCATTCCTGAAGTCCGATGAAGAAGGTCTTCTTCTAGGAGGTGAAGGCCTTCTTCCAGGCGGCGACATCTTCATCCAGCGTGGGGACCCTTTTCTATCTTCATCCAGGGCATAGGCAGCACTGAGCAAAGGTGGCCGCGGAACAGGACCGGGGGCTGCGGAGCCATCCAGCATGGAGGATTCTCTTCATGCGATCACTGCTGCACACTGAAGCTTGAATGCAAGGTACCTGTTTTATATTTGGGGTACCTTGTATTCCTAATAGCTGAAAAATTCAAATCAGCCAATAGGATGCTACTGAAATACAATTTTCTGATTTGAATTTTCCAGCCAATAGGAATGCAAGGTACTTTAAATGTAATAAAATTTAGTTTGAAATGTAAAGTAATATAGAATACAAAGCACAAAGTGTAAATGCATCAGAACTCTCATGTCATGCAGTGCTATATTGCACTGGGCTTGTCTCTCCCTATCATACAACAGTGCAGTTCAGGTAATGTCCCTTGGAGAAGTATAGCAAAACCTGCCTTTTAAGAATTTCACTAGCGATCTTGCAGTGCTGGAGGATCATTTTAGATCATCTCACCTGAGTGGAGAGCTTTCGATTATCAGGCCCTGGGTGAGCCAATCTCAAGAGGCATATATATGTGCAGCCACCACTAGGTCCCACTAGTGCATTGCTGCTCCTCAGCCTACCTATTCTTTTCAACAAAGAATACCAAGAAAACAAAGCAAATTAGATAATGAAAAAATGTTTACAATTGTATTATCCATCTGAACCATGGAAGAAAAATGTAGGTTTTATGTTCCTTTAAGCTCTGATTGCTGCTGGAGGAGAAGCAAGAAGCATGATTTACATTCTTTCAGCTGTTGCTTCTTGAAAAATGGTGATTTACAAACTGATTTTTATTGCAAAAGGAAATTTGAAAATAAGCATTCTGAAGTCTACGACAGTCACTAATTGACTTGCTTTTAGAGCAATTATAACAAAATGCAATGTATTTAATTTAAAATTATTTAGGGCTAGATTATGAGTGGCCCCTTACAGTTTCACTCGAGCGAAATGCACAACGGAAAGAACCCTCGTATTACAAGTTAAAACTAAACGCTATTGCAAGAACGCAATCACATTTTACGCTTCTTGGGTTAAGCATGACTGAAAACCTCTTGTAAAGGGTAGTCGGTTAAAAAAAAGTTGCACTAAACACAACATAAATAAATTGAAAATTACAGTTACTCATATAAACACTTTCTGATAAAAATTATTCATATAAATATAAAAAAAAATACTGTGTATATATACATACATATACATGTCTAAATAAGTGTGTGTATGCATACATGTATATATATATATATATACACTGTATATATATATTTATATACTGTATGTGTATGTGTGTACATATGTATTTATATGTTTTACTGTATATATTTAACATTCCAATGTTCTTCACATACAGAAATATGTTATTTTTATTGTAAATACATATTTCTACATATATCTGTATATACCTATACCTGTTATTATTATTATCGGTTATTTGTAGAGCGCCAACAGATTCCGCAGCACACCTGTATATCTATTCCTATAGATATATATTTTTCATTAACATTATCAAATATATATAAATTTATATTTAATACTAAAAATAAAAAAAAAATCTATGCGAAGAACATAGGAATGTAAAATATGTGTAACACACTTCGGGTTTGGCTCTTTAGGTCTAATGCGGTGTCGGGTTTGAACACATGAAGAATTAGTAATCTTAAAGTTTGTTATTTAAATATTAAAATATATTAATAATAATAATAATTTAAAATTATTGTACATACTGTAAAAAATTCAAAATAATCCATAATATATGTATATATATATATGTGTGTGTATTTTTTACAGTAAGTACAATAATTTTTAACAATCATTATTAATATTGTTTAATATTTAATATTTCAAGAACCCGCTTTAAGATTACTAATTCTTGATGTGCGCAGTCTTGCCAAGAAGCCTTTTACTATATATCTCAGTGGGTGTCGATATTTTCAAAGCAGCATTGACACCTATATTGAAGGTGTAATGTAAATGATCCCTTTATACAGTATTGTATTGGCAATATATTTACATGTGTCAACAGATTAACCCATTTTGTTACAAATACAACAGCAAAACTAGGACATACAAAATACACCTATAAGAGCTGTGGGATTCTCACTGAGAATACTTGTAATAATAACAGATTTCAACTTGAATCAATGGATAATACTGACTTATTTTTAATTGTGTGATTGGCGTGCCAATTCGGTTGTTGCAATATGTGTGACCTTTTTAAATATAACAAGAGATATACTTTGTATACTTTTTGCTCACATGGCAAATTAACATATACGCCATGAATTGGCTGGATATAAACATTTGTTTAGTAGAGAGTATGTATGTAAGGCCAGTCATTCTATCTACCATGGGATGGGCGTACGATAAGCCAATAGAAAAATTTAAAATGAACAATTTGGGACAATGAATAGCAAGAGTCATTATGATGTTAATCACAGTCAAACAGGCGCATAAGCCTTAGGGGCAGGCTAACTTTCTCCTTATATAAACTCAGTCAAGGATATAAACAAACTTGAATCTGTGCAAAGGAGGGCTACCAAAATGGTACATAGTCTAAAAAATAAAACGTACCAGGAGAGGCTCAATGACCTAAATATGTATAGCTTAGAGGAGAGAAGGGAAAGAGGTGATATGATAGCAAGTATATTAAAGGGCTTAGTAAAACTGAGCCAGTGAGTCTTTTACATTAAAAGGAACATTTAAGAACAAGGGGTCATGATCTCAAGCTGAAGGGTAGTAGATTCAGGAGTAATTTGAGAAAGCACTTCTTAACAGAAGATCCATGGAATAAACTTCCACAAGAGGTAGTAATGACAAACACTGTGGGTGACTTTAAGAATGCCTGGGATAAGCATAAGGCTATCCTATGAACTAGATGAGTTTATACTTTTAGGAAATATCGGGCAGACTTGCTGGGCCTATGGCTCTTATCTCCCGTCAATATCAGTGTCTATGGCAGTTGTACATATACACCTGATAAACGGTTCTAAAACCGAGAAACGCATTGTGTATTTTATTTATTTTATTAAAGAGTTTTTAATTATTTGCCATGGACTGAGTTTAATTGCTGGAGGTGGAACCAGCCCTTTAATTGGTTCCTAGATTGGTGTGTTTACCCCAATTGCACAGATTTATTAAAGTCAAGCTTTGTGTGACAAGAAAAATTTTCCTGGGTATTAACTACAAGCCTGTTGCAACGCGGATCGGAAACACCTGAAACCAGAGTTTGAGTCTGCTGGACGGCTCCTAATGAGTTCAGCCTGTGTATTGAGCATATTTGTGCATCTTCAATCTTGGGTCCTTTTTCCTCAACCACACAAGTGTTACAATATGTATTTTAAGTCTTAAGTTGTGTTTAAGTCTTGTCTTTTGCTTCTGACTTGTTTTTTCTATTATTTTTTAGAAAGATTTTATGTTCATGATATTAATATTTCATAGAAGACAGTAGCCATGACTTTCTACTTTTATTTTTTTATTTCCGACATACGTTCTCACTGTTCTGAAGTGTTATACTTATAATACTGCGACTGCACTGTAACAAATGTGTTCTATATTAATAACACGTTTGTTACAGTGTGGTCGCAATATTATAAGTACAACACATTCCAGTGAGAACTTACATCAGAAATAAATAAAATAAATAATATATAAGTGTTCTGTGGGAGTTTGATCGGTGTTTTATGGGAAAAAAACACCCTACTCGTGCGCAAACCAGATTGCATATTCTCAAGTGCGCTAACCCGACATAAAAATATGAATATTTCACATTCCAATGTTCTTCACATAGAAGATTATGCTCTATTTATTCATAAAGACATTTTTCTACATATATCTGATGGTATTTTGGTACAATATATATCTATACGTATATACTGTATATATATATATATATATATATATATATATATATATATATGTATATACATACATGATTATATATATGTATAGATATATAAAGATATATATTGGAATATCTATTTAAAAATACATAGAACATATTCTGCTATGTGCAGAACATTGGAATGTGAAATATTTACAGTAAAAACACAGTATAACATTTTATCAAATATGAATATTGCATAAATATGATTTTTCATGTTTTTATCTACTTAACTGCATATATATATATATATATATATATATATATATTTATATTTATGTGTTTATATGTCTGTAAATACATATATACACATATAAATACAAAAATACATATGTACACAAACATGTATATATATATATATATATATATATATATATATATATACAGTACATATTTAAAGATGTATGTTAAAGTCCTTTGCTTGCTTTTTTTTCCTAACACCTGCAACCTGCAATCTCATATCTTTAAGCCCTTATAACATTTTTGTGCAATGTTTTTTTAAAATCATATTTGTTAGATAGTGTTATTATGATTGTAACTTTATTTTGTAATGTATTTTTGTCGTGTTTTGTGACTTTTTTTTGTTTCGTGAAACAGTTGACCAGAGCTCTGAGGACGCAGTAATCATTGTAGCATAAATCGCAATTGTGCTCAAGTGATCGCATTTACTTTCAACTTGTAATATGAGCATAAAAAAACCGATGCGTGCAAACACCTGTGATAAACCCCTTTTTGCTTGCGTGTAAATGTTAGTGCTCCACTTGTAATCTGACCCTTAATTTTTTTGTAAATCAAACTAGCACCTTATACTTGTCACTTTTGAGGTATGGTTAAATAACAAAAAGGGGAGCAGGCTACTCTGCCTTATTTTTGGGCCCAGTCCGTCCCTGATTAAATGTCAAATATAGTGTTGTTATTGATAAAAATGTTTTATCATTGATTTAATGGGATATGGTATATGACAAGATGTTGGACTGGGAAAGGCTCAAAGATGTATAGGTAGGGTTGCCAGGTGTCCAGCATTCATCTGGGCAGTCCAGTATTTTAGCAAGCTGTCCAGTAAAATCTTCACAAAAAATATTGGACACTTACATTTTAAAGTCCCTTAGTGTTAGCTAAATATAAAAGGCCTCATTTGCCTAAATGCATTACAAAAATAAAGAAGTGATTCAAGGGGTCAAATTATTTCTGTTAACATATGTTACTGGCAGCTAAAGAGGTAAAATGATTGGTTTGTATGTCACTGGCAGCCAGGGGGTAACATTACTGTTCAGTTGTGAGAAATATGGGATCAAGAGTGGTTGCTAAGGTCGAGCTTTTAGGGGGCATTGTGTGATACCCATCTACTATTTTTTCCCAGTCACGGACACATTATCCAGCATTTGTGTAGAAGACAGCTGACTACCATTTGTAAATGTACATGTATATATTTGTATGTGTGTAGATACATGTGTGTGTATGTGTGTGTACAAATACATAGGTAGATACAAATATACATATATACACATATATACATATACACATTCAGACACTATCAGACATCCAGATGATAGCATGCCCTAGACGTTCCCTCAAGCACATAGCGCTAATATTTTTACACTCCACTTGCAATTCAGGCCTTTATGAGGAATTACATATATAGGGCCATATTACAAATTGTTAGCGATTTTGCTCACAAGCAAACACCACCAGAAATAACTGTTAACGCACGCGGGTTAGCACACTATTACAAGCCTTTCTGTTCTCTTACCTTGTCATATACCATATACCTTTTAATCCTTATACATTTTTTAAAATATTTATATGAATTATTATATTTTATTATGTTGTATTTATGAGTGTAACACTTTATTTTAATGTATTTATGTTGTATTTGGTGCAGCTTTCTATTTAACCCTTTACGCAAGGACCTCAGTTGCGCTAGCCTGACAAGCGCAAATTTAGTAAAGAACTTGCAAGTTAGCACAGGCACTATATTTCCATATTGCACGAGCGCACCACTTGTAATCTAGCCCATACAGTTAAAGTCTAAAGTTTAAAAACTATGGCAGTTTGCACATCAAAAACTAAAGATTTTGTTTTCACAACTGACAAAAGCAAATTTGTCATAGTCTCTCTGATTGATTCAGGGGATTGTGGGGGATCTGATTGACTCCCTGCATGTGCACTATGACCCAGACTGAGAAATGCATAGATTTGTAGATTATATGGATGTGTATGAACTGTCAATAAAAACAAAGCACAAGACTGCTTGACATGTACAGTATATATACATCCATTTTACCCTTAACCAGTAAGAGAGATCTGTGGCATTGTAGAGTGTGTAAAACATACAGTTGAGAATACAACTTAAAGTTTTATATTTTATGTATTTAGGGTTAGATTACAAGCAAAGCGTTAATTGCGCTAGAATTAAGATTTTTGCACTTAGTTTTTGCTCTAGCGGTAACCTAACTAGCGCAAAAATCCGAAGTTATAATATTGCGTGCACGTTCACGTATTCCCCCATAAAAGTCAATACCCCACTCTCGTGCAAACACGATCACATATTCTCAGTTGCGCCAAACAAACATGAAAATATGAGGTATTCCATATTTCAATGTTCTTTACATAACTGAATGTGTTCTATTTATTCATAAATTAATATTTCTACATATATCTGATAAGTATTTTGAAAAAATAAATATTTATATATATTTATAACTATATATATATATATATATATATATATATATATAAAACACATAGAAACACCCAGCACTCACCAGCTAGCTCACAGCTAAGATAAAATCACAACTGGAAAGGTTAGTCACCGCATCTGGCCAAATGGGAAAGCTCAGGCACCACGTCAAGGTCCTTTCCATTGCCTGAGTCCCTAACACAGCCATACTATCATGCGAGCTCACAAAGCCAAACAGATTGAGAACAAAGAAGGGGTGCACAGGTGGCTGTAATCACCCATAGAAAATACAAAACATGGAAGGGAACTGCACTCCAAGACCGGATCAGGTACACATCCTGTAACTCAGCAACATCCAGCCCTGGGTGCTAAATAGCACTCCAAAAAAGCTGTGCACCCCTTCTTTGTTCTCAGTCTGTTTGGCTTTTTAGCACCCAGGGCTGGATGTTGCTGAGTTACAGGATGTGTACCTGATCCGGTCTTGGAGTGCAGTTCCCTTCCATGTTTTGTATTTTCTATGGGTGATTACAGCCACCTGTGCACCCCTTCTTTGTTCTCAAGTCTGTTTGGCTTTGTGAGCTCGCATGATAGTATGGCTGTGTTAGGGACTCAGGCAATGGAAAGGACCTTGACGTGGTGCCTGAGCTTTCCCATTTGGCCACATGCGGTGACTAACCTTTCCAGTTGTGATTTTATCTTAGCTGTGAGCTAGCTGGTGAGTGCTGGGTGTTTCTATATGTTGTATTACTTTTTATTTGTAATCCCCCTTGTTTCTTTCACCCATTCCGGACTGGGGTTAACTGCCTGTGGCTCTGGTGACATCACAGCTTTTTTGGAGTGCTATTTAGCACCCAGGGCTGGATATTGCTGAGTTACAGGATGTGTACCTGATCCGGTCTTGGAGTGCAGTTCCCTTCCATGTTTTGTATTTTCTATGGGTGATTACAGCCACCTGTGCACCCCTTCTTTGTTCTCAGTCTGTTTGGCTTTGTGAGCTCTCATGATAGTATGGCTGTGTTAGGGACTCAGGCAATGGAAAGGACCTTGACGTGGTGCCTGAGATTTCCCATTTGGCCAGATGCGGTGACTAACCTTTCCAGCTGTGATTTTATCTTAGCTGTGAGCTAGATGGTGAGTGCTAGGTGTTTCTATGTGTTGTATTACTTTTTATTTGTAATCCCCCTTGTTTCTTGCACCCATTCCGGACTGGGGTTAACTGCCTGTGGCTCTGGTGACATCACAGCTTTTTTGGAGTGCTATTAGCACCCAGGGCTGGATGTTGCTGAGTTACAGGATGTGTACCTGATCCGGTCTTGGAGTGCAGTTCCCTTCCATGTTTTGTATTTTCTATGGGTGATTACAGCCACCTGTTCACCCCTTCTTTGTTCTCAGTCTGTTTGGCTTTGTGAGCTCGCATGATAGTATGGCTGTGTTAGGGACTCAGGCAATGGAAAGGACCTTGACGTGGTGCCTGAGATTTCCCATTTGGCCAGATGCGGTGACTAACCTTTCCAGTTGTGATTTTATCTTAGCTGTGAGCTAGCTGGTGAGTGCTGGGTGTTTCTATGTGTTGTATTACTTTTTATTTGTAATCCCCCTTGTTTCTTGCACCCATTCCGGACTGGGGTTAACTGCCTGTGGCTCTGGTGACATCACAGCTTTTTTGGAGTGCTATTTAGCACCCAGGGCTGGATGTTGCTGAGTTACAGGATGTGTACCTGATCCGGTCTTGGAGTGCAGTTCCCTTCCATGTTTTGTATTTTCTATGGGTGATTACAGCCACCTGTGCACCCCTTCTTTGTTCTCAGTCTGTTTGGCTTTGTGAGCTCGCATGATAGTATGGCTGTGTTAGGGACTCAGGCAATGGAAAGGACCTTGACGTGGTGCCTGAGCTTTCCCATTTGGCCAGATGCGATGACTAACCTTTCCAGTTGTGATTTTATCTTAGCTGTGAGCTAGCTGGTGAGTGCTAGGTGTTTCTATGTGTTGTATTACTTTTTATTTATAATCCCCCTTGTTTCTTGCACCCATTCCGGACTGGGGTTAACTGCCTGTGGCTCTGGTGACATCACAGCTTTTTTGGAGTGCTATTTAGCACCCAGGGCTGGATGTTGCTGAGTTACAGGATGTGTACCTGATCCGGTCTTGGAGTGCAGTTCCCTTCCATGTTTTGTATTTTCTATGGGTGATTACAGCCACCTGTGCACCCCTTATTTGTTCTCAGTCTGTTTGGCTTTGTGAGCTCGCATGATAGTATGGCATCAGAACATATTCTGCTATGTGTAGAACATTTGAATGTGAAATAATTACACTAAATACATAGTTAAAACCTTTATTAAATATGAATATTGCATAAATATGTTTTTTCATGTTTTCATCTACTTAACAGCAAAGGGCTCTAATGCACTTATAAATATGTGTTTATATGTGTATATATATATGTCTGTAAATACATATATACACATATAAATACATATTTACATTTGTACACATATATAGACATATATGTATTTATATATGCATTTTTTAAATTTTGGATGTGTTTTATGCAACTTTTATGTTTTGGGAAACAGTTAACCAGAGCTCTGAAGACGGAGTAATCATTCTATTGTAAATCGCGATTGCGCTCATGCGATCACTTGTAATACGAGCAGTAAACCAGATAGTGCTTCACTTGTAATCTAGTCCTTATTTTTTTAATCCTAGTGTTACTTGCATTTGTATCCAGCCATATAAATCCATAAACACTCTTATTTTTGTAAACCTGGCAAATAACAGTCCAGTTTTTTTTTTCCTTGAATGAGGATTTGTCAAGGTAACATTTAGAAAGATTTGGAGATTGATTACATTTAATGTTTAAACAATAGACGTTAATACTTTGTTTTGTGTCTGGGATACATCAATATGATGTTTAATACAGTTATGGGAACTTCATTTAAATATTGCCACAAATTTGGAGGCTGCTGTTCTGCTCTAGGTTCAGTTAATCTAGATCTATCTTTGCTTCTTACTTGAAGATTAATTGTTTACCCCTTTTTTGTATACTACTTTTTGTTAATAAATGAATATTATATGATTTTACACATAAAAATAGTGTTTTTATTTTGGACATAAATGTTGTGTTTGAAAATATATTTAATTCTACCCATATTATTGACCGTTTAGTTAAAACTCATCAGGAAAACATACATAAAGCCAATGATAACGTGGTATAGTTCCCACTCACTTTCCTTCTACAGCAATGGTGGCAGCCGCATAACTAAAACTAACTTGGCCCCAGGGCAAAGGCTGTGACAGGACAAGCCATTTCAACAGTGCTGTTTCTGGCTGTTTGAAATCAACAGAAGTGGAGCTTGCAAAGCGGCATCAGGGGCTGCTTCTATGTTATTGTCATAACCCTTTGATTAGTCAGTACAAGAAGATATGCACTTGCACAGCCTTCCTGTACGAATATGGTAGCAGGTTTTTCTGTACAGCCACACTGTGACGGCCATCTTGGAAACCCTGCCACCATATCTGTAAAGGCAAATTCATCAACTTTCCTTAAACAGTGAACTCTGTTTTGCACAGGAGGCACACAGGGGGACCAAACATAATGTAGGTGGAGCCCGGGTCCCACCAAGCCCCCTGTAGATAAATCAATAGGCAGGGTCAGATGGGCCCCCTATACTGTAGGTGTTGGCCAGTCTTGATTGAGACTTCTGAGACCCCTGTAGTCATGAATGGTGGCTAGATCTATTGCTCAATGCAACCATCAGGACAGGGATTCTTGATTTCTTTCTTGGTGACTGATATGATCACAAAAAGCAGTTTAGGACAAAACTAAAATGTTATGGGGCTGCAACCTCATTTGTAAATCCTTACCAGGAATCTCCTAATTCAGTGGAAACACTGCTGCGGTTTTTTTGTCTGGAAAAAAATAACCCAATTGGTTGTGCAGCTGTTCTATATAATTGTATATTTTGACATTTTATTTGTAGTGGAGAGTTTTTCCCATGTTTCTAATTACCATAACGGAGAAAACATTTAACCTTTTTTTTGTAAAAAATTATTTTTTCATATATACAAAACAGCATATATTGTTGATTTTGTAGGATAATGTACTGTTCTGCAACTCCACAGGATTATGCAAAGTAATTTTACAAGGTTATGCTTCACATTGTATGTGCTCTTCCTGCGGAGACTAAGCCACCTTGAGGCAGTTAGAATGGCAGTTTATCATCCCAAGTGAGCCTCACCAGTGTTTGATGTTGCTTATTATCCTGCACCCCTTGCTGTGATTGCCCTGTGACCTACACACAAGGTCAGTTTTTTTCCCATAGTTAAAAGAAAACTGCAAAACACATTGTAAATAACCCCTTCAGCAGGGAAAGTGTGCAGGATTGATTAGCTGTCCTTTTTAGTTCAGGATCCATTCTCTCTGTTTTATTTCCTCATCCAGAGCTGTGAACTGCTCAGGTTTATTCAAATTGATTAACCCCTTAATGACCGGACCATTTTTCAGTTTTCTTACCCTTAATGACAATGGCTATTTTTAAATTTCTGCAGTGTTTGTGTTTAGCTGTAATTTTCCTCTTACTCATTTACTGTACCCACACATATTATATATCGTTTTTCTCGCCATTAAATGGACTTTCTAACGATACCATTTTTTTCATCACATCTTATAATTTAATATAAAAAATATATAAAATATGAGGAAAAAATGGAAAAAAACACACTTTTTCTAACTTTGACCTCCAAAATCTGTTACACATCTACAACCACCAAAAAACACCCATGCTAAATAGTTTCTAAATTTTGTCCTGAGTTTAGAAATACCCAATGGTTACATGTTGTTTGCTTTTTTTGCAAGTTATAGGGCAATAAATACAAGTAGCACTTTGCTATTTCCAAACCACTTTTTTTCAAAATTAGCGCTAGTTACATTGGAACACTGATATCTGTCCGGAATCCCTGAATATCCCTTGACATGTATATATATTTTTTTTAGAAGACAACCCAAAGTATTGATTTATGCCCATTTTGGTATATTTCATGCCACCATTTCACTGCCAAATGCGAGCAAATAAAAAAAATTGTTCACTTTTTCACAAATTTTGTCACAAACTTTAGGTTTCTCACTGAAATTATTTACAAACAGTTTGTGCAATTATGGCACAAATGGTTGTAAATGCTTCTCTGGGATCCCCTTTGTTCAGAAATAGCAGACATATATGGCTTTGGCGTTGCTTTTTGGTAATTAGAAGGCCGCTAAATGCAGCTGCGCACCACACGTGTATTATGCCCAGCAGTGAAGGGGTTAATTAGGGATCTTGTAGGGACCTTGAAGGGTTAATTTTAGCTTTAGTGTAGTGTAGTAGACAACCCAAAGTATTGATATAGGCCCATTTTTGTATATTTCATGCCACCATTTCACCGCCAAATGCGAGCAAATAAAAAAAAAAGTGACATTTTTCACAATTTTAGGTTTCTCACTTAAATTATTTACAAACAGCTTGTGCAATTATGGCACAAATGGTTGTAAATGTTTCTCTGGGATCTCCTTTGTTCAGAAATAGCAGACATATATGGCTTTGGCGTTGCTTTTTGGCAATTAGGAGGCCGCTAAATGCTGCTGCGCACCACACTTGTATTAAGCCCAGCAGTGAAGGGGTTAATTAGGTAGCTTGTAGAGAGCTTGCAGGGTTAATTTTAGCTTTAGTGTAGAGATTAGCCTCCCACCTGACACATCCCACCCCCTGATCCCTCCCAGACAGCTCTCTTCCCTCCCCCACCCCACAATTGTCCCCGCCATCTTAAGTACTGGCAGAAAGTCTGCCAGTACTAAAATAAAAGGTGTTTTTTTTTTTTGTTTTTTGTTTTTTTAATTATTCAGCTGTGATGGACCCCTGCCTTAACCCCCAACCTCCCTGATCCCCCCAAACACCTCTCTAACCCTCCCCACCTACCTAATTGCCACCATCTTGGGTACTGGCAGCTGTCTGCCAGTACCCAGTTTTCCCCAAAAAATAAAGTTTTTTTTTTTTTTTTTTTAAATGTTTTTTTTTTCATTTTTTCTGTAGTGTAGCTGCCCCCCCAGTACCCCCACCCCCCTAACCCTACCAGATCCTATTATTATTAAAAAATTTTTACTGTTTGCTGCCCCCCTCCCTCTTACCAAAATTCATTGGTGGCAGTGCCAGTGATTGCTGCGCGCGCGCGCGCGCACACACACACACACACGCACGCACGCGCGTGCACGCAGCCCCCCCCCCGCACGCTCCCGGCATCCGGCGTGCACAATGCACTTGAAGGAACCGGATGCCGGGTAGCGATGGGCCGCCCACCCTCCTCCCTGTAAGCTCCCACCCACCAACGAACGGCCCCATCGCTACCGGTGCAGAGAGGGCCACAGAGTGGCTCTCTCTGCATCGGATGCTTTTTAAAGGGTATTGCAGGATGCCTCAATATCGAGGCATCACTGCAATACCCTGAGAGCTGCTGGAAGCGATTGCGATCGCTTCCAGCACTCTCTTAGACAACTGACGTACCAGGTACGTCCATTGTCACTAACTGCAAGTTTTTGCAGGACGTACCTGGTACGTCAGTTGTCATTAAGGGGTTAAATTTAAAAGTTTCAATTTAGGTTGATTCTTGACTTTCTAGTATGTAAAAGGGTCACTTAAAAGTATTGTGTAGGCAAAAGTCTATGGTGCACATTATCTGGAATTATTATTCAAAAAAAGCAGTGGAATTGTTTCCTGCATACAAAACCACGCAAAAGTGCATGACAAAAATTCTCCATGTGACTGCTGAAGTATTCCATTGTAGGCTATAGGTAAAGAGCCAAGGCTAGAGTTGCCACCTTTAGTTCAGGCCAAATCCGAACACTCTTGTGCCGTGCACAGCACAGCAAAATTTTGCAGAGTACACACTATGGGGCATATTTATCAATGTGCGAGCGGACATGATACGAAGTAACGTATCATGTCCGCTGCACATCGATAAATGCCGACAGCATACGGTGTCAGCATTTATCATTTCCCTCCGCAGTTCTTGTGAACTGCTGGTGCAATGCCGCCCCCTGCAGATTCGCGGCCAATGGGCCACTAGCAGGGGGTGTCAATCAACCCAATCGTATTCGATCAGGTTGATTTCTGTCCGCGGCCTCAGAGCAGGTGGACGTTATGGAGCAACGAACATCTTCAGTGATTGGAGGTTCTTATTCCTGTCAGAGTTTTTAAGAGAATATTCGGCTGTACCTTATGCTTGGCTGTAAATGATGGTTTGGTGTGATTGGGATGGAAGCTGTCATATTTTAGATATGATCCTCGGTCAATAGATTTGTGGTATAGTAATGTTTGTATTCTACAGTCTTTTATAAACATGGTGGTATCTAAAAGATGAGCTTGTATGGTTAAAGGGACAGTCTACTCCAAATTAGTTATTGTTTAAAAAGATAGATAATACCTTTATTACCCATAACCGGCACAGTTATATTAATACACTTTTTACTTCAGTGATTAACTTGTATATAAGCATCTGCCGACTGCCCCTTATCTCAGGTCTTTTAAAAGGCTTCCATTTTAGCCAGTCAGTGCTGACTCCTAGGTAACTTTACAGGAGTGAGCACAATGTTATCTATATGGCGCACATGAACTAGTGCTGTCTAGCTGTGAAAAACTGTAAAAATGCACTTAGATTAGAAATTAGCATATGAGCCTACATAGGTTTAGCTTTCAACAAAGAATACAAGGAGAATAAAAAATGTGATGATAACATTAAATAGGAAATTTGCTTAAAATTGCTTGCCCTATCTGAATCATGAAAGTTTAGTTTTGACTAGACTGTCCCTTTTAAAGGCTGAGTTTGATTTTGGGGTGAAAATGATTAAATCTTTCATGGAACTAGAGGAGACTTAGTTTGTCTGCGGTCCTAATTATTAGGATATCGTAAAGTATCAGAAGTAGGCCTGGGGTTTGATGTCGCAGGTGGATAGGAAGTTATTCTCAAGTTTTGCCCTAAATAGGTTTGCATTTTGGGGTGAAAAATGTGTCCTCATCGCAGTCCCAATCTCTTCTAAATATATATAATCCCTGAAAGAGAAATAGTTGTGTGTGAGTATAAACTCAGCCAGTTGTATAATACTCTCTGTGGGTAGATTGTGTTGATCTAAAGGTTCCAGGATGTTTTCCACCCAGCCATAGATGTTTTCAGTTAGTGTGTCTTGTTTTTGTATTTTGGCAGCATATGGAGGTACCCTGTTTTTGGGTAGTCTGGTATAAAAGACAGAATATGTGCCAGTTTTCTAATGATACAACAAGCTTTTTAGTATATTTTTGTGTTGGGTCCTCCCCAGTGGGCAGGATTGGAGAGCTGCCTTGATGCTTCCTTAATGTGTGCACTTGTGTTCTTTATTACAATTGCCCCACCTTTGTTTGCCGGTTTGATGGTAATGTCTTTGTTTCCTTCTAGTGACCTTATTGCGTATCTTTCTTGATTGCTTAGGATGTATAATGGTGTGGTGTTTATGTTCTGAATGGTCTTTATAACCATATTTCGAAATGTATCAATGTATGTTTCCAGTTGTATGTCCAGAGGGGGGGCAATACAGTTTGAGTTTTTTCTTGCTAGGATGATTTCTTGGTTCCTTGTTAAGTGTGGTTCTAACTCCTCATCATAGAAATATTCCTTAAGGAGTAGTTTACTGAATTACTCTTCCATGTCGCTGCAGAGTTCTGTTTTGTCTAGACGCTTTGTGGAACCGGTAAACAGTCCTTTGGAGAGTACATAGTGTTCTTCTCTAGTGGATGTGTTGTGTGATAGGTTCACTACACAGCTGAGTTGTTCTGTGGTCCTTTGGGTGCTGTGATCTTGAGATGCTGATTTTGTTACAGTCCAGAAACTTTAGTAGATCTTTAAAGTATTCCTTAGTTCAAGCTTCACTTCTGTTCCAGTTCCTTGTAGTGTGCTATTGAGGGATACTGTTTCTTTTTCTGTAATTTGTTGTTGTAGCAAACTCCGATAAGGTGGTTCTGACGTCTTTCTGATGTTATGTGCACCATAGATTTTTGCCTACACAATACTTTTAAGTAACCCTTTTACATACTAGAAAGTCAAGAATCAACCTAATTTGAAACTTTTAAATTTAATCAATTTGAATAAACCTGAGCATGTACGCCATGAATAAGCCGCACGGAGTATCCCTGGCGGCGAAACACGTGTAGCGTTGTTTACAAGTATACCTCAGCTAGGCCAGCTGAGGGTCCTGGATTCACTGACCGCTGTAGAAAATATATATACAATTTCCAACTACGTAAGTGACCGAAGCACAAAGACAACAGCCACAGCATTGAGGAGGA
This sequence comes from Bombina bombina, assembly GCF_027579735.1. Taxonomy (NCBI): domain Eukaryota; kingdom Metazoa; phylum Chordata; class Amphibia; order Anura; family Bombinatoridae; genus Bombina; species Bombina bombina. Next base: position 177,846,077 of record NC_069500.1, read on the forward strand.
GCGAGGCTGTTAGCACCAGCACTTTACCGGAATACGGCTTCATACATGAACGACGGTCGCCATTGAAGACAGGTGAGATCAGTCCATAACACTGTTTTTCTGTAAGGGTCCCTTGGAGCGAGGGTATATCCCTCAGAAGGTTGTACCCCATAACGAGCATACCCAGGAATCCCTGGAAGTATTTACTAACAGCTGCTATACTAATAAACTGTATCCCCGCTAACTGCTTGACCGCTACAATACTACTGAATAACTACCTCTCTCCCTTGCTTGGCTTTATTTATATGAACTGCTGCTATTGCTAACTGCTATTACTGCTTGGTCACTACCTGGAGTTTGTTTACACTTTGAGACTTGCATTAACCCTGAACTTGGAATATAGTCTCTTTGTCTTTACATCAATTAATGCCTCATTGTGGACTGTGCACATTCTTTATATATATTTTTTTTTCCAATGGCCATTGCTAACCAGGTGTTAGCTCTTTTTGCTACCAATTTACTCGTTCTTAGGATGTTTAATATATCAGTATGTTAAGCCAAAACATTGATTACTTTGTACTATGGCATTACTAGTATTTTTTAACATGTTTATAGGAGAGGGGCTTATCCTCTCTGTGCCTACAGGTTTGATATCCAGCTTTTATGGCTTATTAATACAATTTTATTTTTATGATTTGTGCTAGCATAGGGCATACTTTTTTCTACCTTACTTTTTCCCCCTCTTTAAATTTCTGATACCAATACAATATATATAAGTGAACGTTAACTTTCATGATAAAGTGCCTGTTTTTTTTAAAAAAAAACTATTAACAACAGGGGCACTTTCATTCATGAAAGTTTACATTGCAGTGGATTTTACAAATACTTACCTTCCTCTCCTGAAACGTCGGATCGCCGATCCCACGCCTGCAGGTCCTCTGTACTTCATCCTCAATGACGAAACCTGCTCTCTCCAATCACGGCTCCCTCCCCCAGGAGCATTCATCTGGTGAGGCCACGCCGTGATCGGAGGAAGGCGGGGGGATCCAGCGTTTCAGAAGAAAGTTTTTTAAAAACTAGGAATTTTATCATGAAAGTTGACATTCACTTTAACGGTAGATTACTGGTGTTTATATTTTGGGGGGCTTTTTTATTTTCATAGGAATTAGGTTTAATTTTTTAATTTTTGAACATTTGTTTATTATTTTCTGTAATATTAGATTTTTTTTATTTACTGTCATTTTAGCTTAATTTAAACTTAATTTTTTATTTTTAAAGTAATGTTAGGTTTAATATTTTATTAGTTAGTAACTTTAGTAATTTTTAATTTAGGTAATTTGTGTTATTTTGGTGGTGTTAGGTTAGGGGGTTTAGTAATTTAATTATTTATTTGCATTGTGGGGGATGGTGGTTTATGGGGTTAATAGTTTTAATAGTAGTTTGCAATGTGGGTTAATGGCGGTTTAGGGGTTAATAGTTTTAATAGGGACTTTGCGATGTGGGTTAGTTGCGGATTAGGGATTAATACATTAGGTAGTTTGTGATGTTGGGGTTGGCGGATTTAGGGGTTAATAATTTAATTATTAGTTGTGATGTGGGTTTGATGGCGCATATTGGGGTTAATACTTTAATTATTAGTTGCGATGTGGGTTTGATGGCGGATATAGGGGTTAATAGTTTAATTAGGCATATTGCGTTGTGGGGGGGTTGTCAGTTTTGGGGTTAATACTTTTATTAGTTCAGATGTGGGTTTGATGGCGAATATAGGGTGTTTACGTATCAGGTTTATTTTTGGGAGGCGTGTTAGCCTTTTACGGGAGATTTGATATATATTTTATTTTGCTAAGGGGCTGGCAGTTTCTAAAGTGCCCTAAGTCACTGGCGACTCCAGAAATTTGTATTTCCACACATTTCTTGACATCGCTAGTTTATCCAACTTACGGCACTTTATGAACTGCCGGCACCGTATATGTAATACCCTGATGTGCGAGGTGAAATTATGGGCGGCACTGGTTTAGCCTGCTCCATATATGTAATCTCGCCCAAGGTAATTACAGAGATAAAAAGTATATTTCTATAACAATGTTGGTTATGCAAAACTAGGGAATGGGTAATAAAGGGATGATCTATCTTTTTAAACAATAAAATTTTTGATGTTTACTGTCTCTTTAAGGTAAAACTAACAGGAAGTGAATGATTAGATACAACTCAGTCATGGGATGAAATATGTACAGGAACATTCAGAAATGTGAAATACGGCCTGTGTTGAAGTTTGTTGTTAAAGATCCAACAAAATATGGTGTGGCTTGACCCATATGAGTGCGTATTGTTGTAAAATGTGTCTGTTCACTTTGTGTACCTTTTTGTATCTAGCTGTATGCTCAGCACATGGTTGTGTAATACTATAGCAAAGCATTTGTCATTTCTAACTACTCATCTACATCTGCCCATTTGTAACCCACACCAACCACCCATGTGACTAATTTCTGCAGATGTCAGGTCAGATCATTTTCCCCCTCAAATGTGCATACATCTGGGTCCCATGCTAGTCCCTGTAATTTAAAGGAACACTAAACACAAATTGTAAACTACATGAATTTGAACCTTCATATCTGAGAATAATTTTGCAATGAAAACTGCAGCTTTATTTTGTTAAATGATTATATTGTTTTATATTTATTAATTTCACTGATTTCCCGGTCCCCCAGAACAAAAGAACCCTTGCTAACCAATCACAAACTAATATTTAGATATAGCAAAAACTCTGTTTGCACATGTGCAGTTGAGAGAGACTGGGGAAGCCGCCTTTATCTCTTCCCTTAAGGTGATTTAGTGTTGATTCAACTTAGTTTCTATTGTAAAGAATGATTCTCATATCATGATTTTTTTTATGCAAAACTGATAGTCCAGCTTTTACAAACATGTGACTGCTGAGAATCTTAGGGAGGAAGGTGAAGTAAACAAAAGCTTACATAAGTTGCCTGAAAGTAGTATTAACCCAAGTCTCCCTGGGAGAAAGGGAAACAAGCACAATATGTATCTTACAGCAAAAAGCAGCACAATAAATGAATGTATATTGCAATAATGTTTCACATGCAACAATGAAACATTTTATACATTGTTGAAATTTTAAGTTTAATGGTCCTTTCAGTTTTCTTGCTATTGTTTCCCTACTTGTCATATTGTCACAAATAAATATCTCATAATGAACTGAAGCAATTAACTTTATAACTTCAATAATTGTTCAAACTATAAGTCAAAGATACAAAATTAATTCCAAATTATAAGCTTCTGAAAAATGGTATTTAACATGAAATGCTCATTCCTCTGCTTGCCACTGGTACAGTGATGACTGTGAAAACAGGATCCATCTGGTGAAACGATTCACAAACGTAATGATCTCTGTGGCCTCACAGGAAGAATCACCTGTGGTTTTTATTGCTGCTCCCAACTGATTTAGCAGTGGTCTGAAGCAGACGTTAATATATGCAGGTCAGTAACAACTTGTCTGGCAACAAACATGAGTTAAAAAGAGCTACAAACAACCACTGTATGCTCATATCAATATAACAATGACAGATAACAATGACACAATCACTGCATGCTCATGTCAATATAACACTGGCAGATGACAATAACACAATCACTGCATGCTCATGTCAATATAACACTGACAGATAACAATGACACAATCACTGCATGCTCATGTCAATATAACACTGACAGATAACAATGACACAATCACTGCATGCTCATGTCAATATAACACTGACAGATAACAATAACACAATCACTGCATGCTCATGTCAATATAACACTGACAGATAACAATGACACAATCACTGCATGCTCATGTCAATATAACACTGACAGATAACAATAACACAATCACTGCATGCTCATGTCAATATAACACTGACAGATAACAATGACACAATCACTGCATGCTCATGTCAATATAACACTGGCAGATGACAATAACACAATCACTGCATGCTCATGTCAATATAACACTGGCAGATGACAATAACACAATCACTGCATGCTTGTGTCATGCTCATGACAATATAACACTGGCAGATGACACTGACACAATCACTGCATGCTCATGTCATGCTCATGCCAATATTACACTCACAGATGATAATGACACAATCACTGCGTGCTCATGTCATGCTCATGCCAATATTACACTCGCAGATGACAATGACACAATCACTGCATGCTTGTGTCATGCTCATGTCAATATAACACTGGCAGATGACACTGACACAATCACTGCATGCTCATGTCATGCTCATGCCAATATTACACTCGCAGATGATAATGACACAATCACTGCGTGCTCATGTCATGCTCATGCCAATATTACACTCGCAGATGATAATGACACAATCACTGCGTGCTCATGTCAATATAACACTGACAGATAAGAATGACACAATCACTGCATGCTCATGTCAGTATAACACTGGCAGATGACAATGACACAATAACTGCATGCTCATGTCAATATAACACTGACAGATAACAATGACACAATCACTGCATGCTCATGTCAATATAACACTGACAGATAACAATGACACAATAACTGCATGCTCATGTCAATATAACACTGACAGATAACAATGACACAATCACTGCATGCTCATGTCAATATAACACTGACAGATAACAATGACACAATCACTGCATGCTCATGTCAATATAACACTGACAGATAACAATGACACAATAACTGCATGCTCATGTCAATATAACACTGACAGATAACAATAACACAATCACTGCATGCTCATGTCAATATAACACTGACAGATAACAATGACACAATCACTGCATGCTCATGTCAATATAACACTGACAGATAACAATGACACAATCACTGCATGCTCATGTCAATATAACACTGACAGATAACAATAACACAATCACTGCATGCTCATGTCAATATAACACTGACAGATAACAATGACACAATCACTGCATGCTCATGTCAATATAACACTGACAGATAACAATGACACAATCACTGCGTGCTGATGTCAATATAACACTGACAGATAACAATGACACAATCACTGCATGCTCATGTCAGTATAACACTGGCAGATGACAATGACACAATTACTCTGTGCTTATGTCAGTATAACACTGACAGAGGACAATGACACAATCACTGCTCGCTCATGTCAATATAACACTAACAGATGACAATGTCACAATCACTGCGTGCTCATGCCAATATATCACTAGCAGATGACAATGACACAATCACTGCGTGCTCATGTCAATATAACACTGACAGATAACAATGACACAATCACTGTGTGCTCATGTCAATATAACACTGACAGATGACAATGCCACAATCACTGCGTGCTCATGTCAGTATAACACTGGCAGATAACAATGTCACAATCACTGCGTGCTCATGTCAATATATCACTAGCAGATGACAATGACACAATCACTGCATGCTCATGTCAATATAACACTGACAGATGACAATGTCACAATCACTGCGTGCTCATGTCAATATAACACTGACAGATGACAATGTCACAATCACTGCGTGCTCATGTCAATATATCACTAGCAGATGACAATGCCACAATCACTGCGTGCTCATG